>NW_027187360.1:21920259-21945158 GCF_028583685.1 Petaurus breviceps papuanus | reverse complement strand
TCTATCTATCTATCTATCTATCTATCTATCTATCTATCTATCTATCTGATATAGGGGAAAGAACAAGAAATTTGAAGACAGAGGACCTGTATTCAAATCCTGCCTGCTTATGATATGTGTCCTCTGGGGATCAGTCATGTAACCTCTCTGGACCTCAGTTTCCTCAATTATAAAATGATAGATTGGCTTAGGTAACCTCTAGGGTCCCTTCCTTATCCCATTTGGTACACAATTGATAATACCACTTAGTCTTCACAGTTAAGGTACTTAAATTGTTGGAAAGATAGAGCATTGACTCATCGATTATTAGACTTGGAAGGCCTCAGGGGGGAAATGACACATATGAAAAATTAAACAGTAATATAAGAATTCAATTACTTGATGACCTTTGGGGATCTTTTCAGGGTAGCACTGTAATATCTGCACAAGATGTTATTACTCACACAGACCTTAGTAATTCCTTTTGAAATTAGCTTTTGACTTCTTTCTTCAGGAATAGTTGGAAAATGAAAAAACAAAACAAAACAACCCCTGAAACCATGTTGGCACCACACTGTTTATTACAGGAGATTGACTTATCTGATAAAACGCTTGCCAAGTACACTCTCTCCTGTGGTTCTCAGGCAACTGTCCCATCTTTTTACTTCTAAGTCTAGTATTTAACAAGCTGTGCTGGCCTATGGAGGCAAATTTCTTCTCTTCTTCTTCTCTCCTATTAATTCAATGACCATATTCCAGATGACTCATTTGTGGAAATGGGCCTATCTGCAGAGAGAAACATTTAACAGAAAACGACACAATAGGTCTTCCCTAAATTTGGAGATACATTTAGGCCTCCTCCAAACTTCTGGATTTATTGGTTTCTGAACAGGGTTAGCAAAGCCCTTCCCAGATGGCCATGGATCCTGTGTTTCTCTGGCAATTAAAGTCAAGTTCTCAAGACCCAATGCCTCACAAATCTCTTCCTCTCATGGGTTTCATGATTGTGTTTTTTCATATTAATCACAAGTACAGATAATACTGTCTGGCTTATATGTCTCTTTGGAGGCATACTGTTATTCTATGAGCTTTCGAGAGTTGATTAATGTTTACACATATTTTGATTGACTTTATGCATTCATTCTAAAGTAGGAGAGAAGCCATGTGGCACTGTGGAAAAGCATTGGGTTTGGCATTAAGAAACACTTGGGTTCAAATTTTCTCCCTGCTTTTGACTAGCAGTGTGATAACTAAGCTGCAAATTATTTCAGCCTCAGTTCCTCTATATGTAAATTAGGACTGATATTTTTAGTGCCTATATGACATGGTATTGTGGGTATAAAATGAGATGATGTATGTAAAGTGCTTTGTAGACCAAAAAGCGGCATTCATCAGCTATTGTTGTCACTGTGTTACTTTATGCAAAAAGACCAAGTTTCTGAAGGGGTAATAACAATTTGGCTAGTGGGGTAATTAAATGACTAACCAAAGGAGTAAAGAACATAGAATTATAGGATTTCAGATTTGGAAAAGCCCTTAGAGAAAATCTAATGCAACACATTCATTTTATAGCTGGAGAGACTGAGGCCCAGAGATGTGAAATAATTTACCCAAGGTCATACAATTACACAATGACAGAATCCAATAGAACCCAGGCCTTCTGATTTCCAGTCTATTTACATGATATTCCATTGTCATAAGGTGGTATAACCTTCTCAAACTGAGTTAAATTAGTCCCTGAAAGACTAAGCCAAAAGGCAGAGGCCAAGAGTTACAGACAAAACTGTGACATCCTACACCCACCAAAACTTTTTAAAAGTAGTGTTTTTTTTTTTTACTCTTGGTGTTTCTGTGAGAATGCTTTCTCCCCCTTTGTCCCTCACTATCAACCAGTTCTAGAGGATGAGGCACAGAGAAATATTCTAGCTCATTCTGTGAGTTCAGTCGACCAAGACCCCTGACTGATGTACATTATTCTTGCATGAGCTAGATGCTTCAATTTAATCCAATGCATTGCAAGTTAAGTGTGGAAACAATCAAATGTTTATTGCCATGAATAATTCAAAAGTAATGTTGCTTAAGGGTAATGGATTTTATTCAACAAACCAACTTGTATTTTTTTTGTTTTGAAAATATGAATAAATTTGTAGTCATTATGTAATGTTTGTGGGGGCCAAATACCAACAGTTTCTGAAAATGTTGCTCAGAAATCAATCTGTACCTTGAGTTGCTCTATCAGGGAAATGGGTAGATGGAAGGTCCATTTTAGATCATTCATCCATGAAGTTTAATTAGTGGAAGCAACAAATTGGTAAAGGCCCAGGACAGATCCTCTTCTGTCAAAAATCCTATCCCAGTTCTAGGGGTCATAAGATTATCTTCAGTCCCTGATGGATTTGTGATCTCATCCATATGGTACAGATGGAAACCCATTCACAGAGGCTCATTCTCACCTATAGTGATGGGTCCTGCCATAAATATACGACAGGGAGTTCACCCAACATGCTTCAGGATTTCCTCTGACTCTCTTAATACTAAATGTATGCCAATTAATTATAAAGGTTGTCTATTAGTTCTATCCATTTCTGTTATTTTGTGATTAACTCATTTCCCCCAAGCTTGCATTTTTCCTTTATGTGACATTCTTCAAGCTATTTGTCCCACACAATTTCTTGCTTGTAGCATGCTGCAGGCTGCTCACACCTACTATATACTTTTTCATTGCTCTAAGTTTAATTCTGTAGAGACTGAGGTATTCTGTGATTCACAGTCATACATATTAGAAGAATATCGGTATTAAAAAGATGAGCCTTTGTTGTAGGCAGAAATCTGGGCTTATTAAACAAACCATACAATTTCTCAAAGGCAACCTAGATTTTGAGAGGAGATCATTTTCTCCTCCTATTCAACTTGTGCCTAGTTCATTGTGTGTTTACAATGTTTGTATAAGGTTTATGTATTAATAGATAAGCTCTATCGATTGCCTATTTATCAGCATATCATAAGTTGGGCTATAGATACTATTTTTCCACTTAATTTTTCCTGTGTGGTTAGTTATATTGACTATCAAGACTGTATTATAATAAATTTATATCTGATAAGGAACATAGAGATCATCTAGTATAAATCCTTAATTTTATATATGAAGAAATGGAGGATAAATGAAATCAAATGATTTGCCAAAGATCACACATGCAGTAAGTAGATAATGAAGAATTTGAACACAATTCTTTGGACTCTAAATTCATTACTTTCTGCCCAATACTATATTCTTCCTGTATATTGGAAGGCAAAAACTCAAAGGTGAACTTGAGAACTCTTGAGAAGCTAACTACCAAATCAAAGGTGAGAATCCAAAATAGAACCAAAAGAACTTTGTAAACTTTAAATCACTATACAAATACCATTCATTATTATTATTCCTAATATTATTAATATTCAGAGGAATGGCCTTGGCCCTACAGACTAGTCTCCAGTGATTTTGTGTATAGGAGTACACAGCTCCTGACAATTGAGAAATAGACAAGCCTTGGACTCTTTTAGACCAAGCAAACTCTGTCTCAGAAATGGAATCAGTCAGGGGATAAGATATAAGGACCCAAGTCAAGGTAGGTTTCCTAAGAACTAGGATTTGTGCTGACCAGGGTGCTGATCTATTTTTTGTGGTTTTGGTTTCCAACCTTTTACCATATATGCTGATTTCTTCTCATGGTGTTGACTATTGATGAGTCTGCTTCTTGAGCTCAAGCCTGCCCTCTGTTTTAAGCCTTCCCTATTCACACTACAGGCCTCAGTTCTTTGTTTACTGACTTGTTATTTTGACTATTAACCCAAATTGGTGTCAGTGATATCTGCCTTGACAGGATTCTTCCAGGGACCATAACTCTGATAGACCATCCAACTATATTTTTATCTAAGTCTAGTCAGTGACTGAACCCTGCCAATACAATGGCTAACCAATCACCTTGCTATCACACAGAGCAGAAAGACCTTTTTTTCTTTTTGCTTTTTGGAGGGCAGTTGGGGTTAAATGACTTGCCCAGGTCACATGGCTAGTTTTTGTGTCAAGTGTCTGAGGCTGGATTTGAACTCAGGTCCTCCTGACTCCAAGGCCAGTGCTCTCTTCACTGTGCCACCTAGCCACCCAGAAAGACCTTTTAATTACATTGTTTCATCTATATCATGTCATGTCAAAACTTTGGTTCATTTGCAATGGTCCAAGGAGACAATCTTAAAAGAATTTCAAGGGGTTTAATTTTGTTTCCAGATTTGACTGGACTATATAAGAATAGCTTAGATTAGATTAGAACAGAATGAAGAGGATGGAGTAAGCAACTCAATGCATATTTCTCATAAACCTTCAGAAGGATTCAAGTATATTGATTGGCAAATACTTTACACATCAATCTCAAAGGGCAAATTGGTTTTCTAATGAAAATGTTCTTTGTTTTTCTTCAATTGATGGTTTTTCCTTATCAGCCTTTTCTATTTTTTAAGAGCAACTATTTTCTCTGCTTTTCATATCTAGATATGAAGTCAAATGATGATAAATCCAAGTAAAGATTTAAATTTCTACTATGAATTTGATCCCAGAAACTGCAATCTTTGGTTATGCTACTAACTCTGTGATGCTGTTTGGTAATACAGCTTTGTAGGTAAATTTTCCTAGCCTTTGACCCATTGCAATGGTAACCATAACTAGCCTGAACTTCCACAGTCATATTTTCCCTCACGCTTTTGATATTGATATATTTTTCTCTCTGTCATATATGTGTAAACATATACATATGTACACATATGTGACATTTAATTAGTACCTGCTGATTGATTGGAGACACAAAATTTATCTCTACCATTTAGTGAAATACAAAATAAAGCAAATGATGCCTTTTATATAGTCTATAAATACACATGCAGTGCTCTAGTCTTAAAACTAAATGATGAATATCAATATTAGCTTGCTAAGAATTTCAACTGTTGTTAACAATTGATAAGTTTTCTAAGACATAAATGCCTTATCCCCACTACTTTATCCACAGGTAACTTATCTATAGGTCATGAAATAGGACAAGGTGAAGTGGAAAGAAAGTGGGGACAATTCCTTGACTTCTTTGAAGAACCACACAGTCAGAGATTCTCCATAACCCATGGTATCATGGTGGGAAAAGGAGATTGAAGCAACCTCAAGAAAATAAAATACATTAGTGTTTATGTGTAACTTCTCTATCACTCAACTTTCCTTCTTTCAATTAATAAACCACAACAACTATTCTCTCCCCTCTTATACACCTGAAGTCACCATATTTTTTCTCCCTCAATGTTATCTTTCATCAAGATTATGATTCCATTAATATATTGAACCCCTTGGTGAAAAAAGCTCCATCTGTCAATTCAGGTTGACACCTGTTCTGTAACCTAAAGAGTTAAAGTGTTGGTTGATACACTGAGGGGTTGTGACATTTACTCTACCTCTGATCTACTCCAAGTTTCTCAAAAAAGAGGATACCCTTAGCAACGATTGTAGAAAGCCTAGCATTCGTACCGTTCAATTCCAACATGTTGAAATGAATTCCCTAGTTTTAAACAGAGGAAAAAAAATTCAGGAGGAAGTTTGATTTCATTTCCACAAATTCTTTTTCCTCTATGCGAGTGAAAACCATGGTCAAATGCTACCTTCTTTATTCTGCCTCTTCTGGCTCTCTCTCCTCATGTCCTTTGATTCTGAGACAGAGGCATGGAGATGAAAACAAAGTTCCTTTCCATGTGGACAATTATGGGTCCTTAAATTCCTAAGGTGGAAATAGTATGAGAAAAAAACTGAGCAGTGATAACTTTTCTCCTTCCCCTGGTTTCCAGTTGTCTGTCTTTGATGTCATTGACTTTACTCCCAGCTGCATGTTAGTGGGGGAGGTGCTGACTACATAGAACAATAAACATGGTGCAATGGAAAGAGTTTTGGATTTGGATTCAAGACACTTCAATCAGAGTTTCCCATATTCCACACCACACGTTAGCTGTGAAGTCCTGAAAAAGATATAACCTCTCTGAGTCTCAGTTTCTTTGTTCATAAAATTCTTACCCTATCTATCTGTTGTGAGGAAAATAGTTTGTAAAGCTTAAATACATACATGCATGCATGTGAGCACATATGGATGTATGTATGGGTGGGCACAAGCTTAGCCAATTACTAGCCCCACTTAAAGGAAATGATAAGATGTCATGACCTGATACCTTAGCCAGGTGAGCCTACTCTTCCCCCTTCTCCCAGTCAAAGACTATAGAATTAAGGGCAAAATGTCTTTTAAAGTCATTGTATGAACTGGAGTAATGCTGCATATGAAGTATGCTCATATTAGCTGAGGATATCGGGTTTTACCCTGTGGTTGATTTAGCAACAATCAAGCCAATTTTGGAATCAAGACACTCAAATATCTGGTGGTGAAGAGGAGAGACAGCTACCCCTGAGTTGAATTTGCTTTGTGCACAGGATGTAAGCCTTTTTTCTCTTCTAATCTTGACCAAAAGAGAACCAAGTGAATTTTGAAGGATTTGAACTTTTCACTGGGGTCCCAGCAATGTCTTGATATAGCTGGCAGTGGTGATTGCATTGGAGACCAATGATAGACTGGATGCAGATTTATGGCTCTGCAAAAAGCCTAGAAGGAAAAAAGAAACTATACTCTACCTAAGGGGAACATTTCAAAGACTCAATCAAAAAGGTTTCTAGCAACTAGGAGTTATTTCTTTGTTATGTGTACTTCCCCTGGACTTTATGTATAAATAAGAAAGTATGTCATAGACTTTTGGCAGGGGGTAGGATTTTGTGCTAATTGTTCTTTCTATGCCACCTTAATAAATACCCCTTTCTAAAAATGAACTAAGTCTAGCTGACTAATTGACATCATTGATAACTATGGGTAAAAGCACAGTGGTAGAGGCTCAGGAGCTTATCATTAGAAAGACACCCTCAACCCCCTTAGGGCTAACTCTAGTCTCTGAGGGAACAAGTAGCCATTAGAGCTCTGGCAATCCCCTCAGGGTTACTCTAAATCCCTGAGGGGGTGTCAATAAATAACAAACATTTGTTAAGTGCCAACTATATGCCAGTCACTCTTAAGGGCTGAAGTAGTGCAGCCTTGTGAGAAATGAAAAGAAATGAGAATGTTGCAGTCATATCCTGACAGTGTGAGTGGGGGCTGGAAAGGAAGTCCTTTCTAAATTAATAGGTGATATATGCACATACATAAACACATAAGTATGTATAAAATGAGCCGTGGATGAGAGATATGGTTTCATTGCTAGAGAGAACTCCCAAGTGAGGAAACTACTTCTATCAAGACAGGTCAGTTCCTAATAATTATAATAGTTTACATTTATATAGCACCTACTATGAGCTAGGCACTGTGCTAAGTGCTTTTAAAATATGATTTCATCTTATCCTCACAACAACCCAGGGATATAAATGCTATTGAGCTCTCATTGTACGTGTGGAGAAACTGAGTCTGCTAGAGGATAAATGACTTGTCTGTGATCACACAGCTAGGAAATGTCTGAGGTTGAATTTTAACTCAAGTCACTCTCACTCCAGGTCTAGCCCTCTCTCCACTGTGCTGTCCTGGTGTTTAGTTGTTCAATCATGTCTCACTCTTTGTGACCCCATGGACCATAGCACACTAGGCTCTTTTGTCTTCTACTATCTCCCAGTTTGTCCAAGCTCATTTTCATTGTTTTCACAATACTCTCTATTCATCTCATCCTTTGCTATCCCCTTTTCCTTTTGTCTTCAATCTTTTCCAATATCAGGGTATTTTCCAATGAGTTTCATCTTCTCATCATGTGGCCAAAGTATTTAAGCTTCAGCTTAAGTATTTCACCTTCCAATGAATAGTCTGAAAGAATTTCTTTAATTATTGACTGACCAATTTGATCTCCCTGCTGTCCAAGAGACTCTCGAAAGTCTTCTTTGTCACAATTCAAAAACCAATTCTTTAGTGTTCAGCTTTCCTTATAGTCCAACTCTTACAGCCACACTTTGCTACATGAAAAACCATAGTTTTAACTATACAGACTATTGCTGGCAAGGTGATGTCTCTGCTTTTTAGTATGCTGTCTAAATCTGTCATAGTTTTCCTTTCAAGGAGTGTCTTTTAATTTAATTACTGCAGTCATTGTCTGCAGTAATCTTTGAGCTCAAGAATATAAAGCTGGTGCTGCTTCCATTTCTTCTCCCTCTATTTGTCAGGAAGTGATGGAACTAGTTACCATTATATTAATTTTTTATTTTAAGTTTCAAACCAGCTTTTATTCTCTCCTCTTTCATTCCTACCAAGAGGCTTCTTAATTCTTCACTTTCTGTCATCAGAATGGTACTATTTGTCTATCTGAGATTGTTGATATTTTTCCTGGCAACCTTATTTATGGCTTTTCATTCATCCAGCCTGTCATTTTGCCTGATATACTCTGTATGCAAGTTAAATAAGTGAGGTGACAATATACAGTTATGTTGTACTCCCTTTTCAATCTAAAACCAATAAGTTGTTCCATGTTTGACTCTAACTGTTACTTTTTTTTTTTTTTATAAGCAATCGGGGTTAAGTAACTTGCTCAAGGTTACACGGCCAGTTATTTCTGGGTGTGGTGCTGAGTATCTGAGGCCGGATTTGATCCAGGTCATCCCGACACTGGAGCCGGTGCTCTTACTCGCTGAGCCACCTGGCCGCCCCTAACTGTTGCTTCTTGACCCACATACAGTTTCCTCAAGAGACAAGTAAGATTAGTTGGTGCTTCTATCTTTTTGAGTACTTTTTACATTTTGTTGTGATCCATACAAAGGCTTTAGTGTAGTCAATGAAGCATAGGCAAATTACCCTTCTTCTCCCTCCCTGTGCTCTGTGGAACTTCCTTGCTTTCTTCATAATACAGTGAATGTTGGCAATTTGGTCTCTAGTTAATCTACTTCTTTGAAAACCAGTCAGATCTTCTGGTATTTGTTGGTTCACATGTTGCTGAAATCCAGCTTTCAGAATCTTAAGCATAACATTGTTGATATGTGAAATGATTGCAATTGTTTAGTAATTTTAACAGTCTTTATGTTTGCCTTTCTTTAGGATTGGGATCTAAATTGATCTTTTCCAATCCCATGACTATCCTCAAATTGTCTGATTTTTTTTTGGCATATTGAATGCAGTATTTTATAACAGCAGCATCTTTTAGGGTTTTAAATAGTTCATCTGGAATTCTATTACCTCCTCTATCCTTATTGTTAACAACACTTTCTGAGGTCCACCTGGCTTAAGTCTCTAGGATGTCTGGCTCTAGATCAGTGACCAACCACACCATCATAGTTATTGGTGAAGTTGAGATGTTTCTTGTACAGTTCTTCCATGTATTCTTGTCACTTTTTCTTATCTCTCCTGCTTCTGTTAAATCCTTATCATTTTACATCTTTTATCATGTTCATTTTCCATGAAAAGTTCCTTTCATATCTCTAATTTTCTTGAAAAGATTTCTTGTCTTTCCTATTTTATTGTTTTCTTGTATTTCTTTACATTGCTAATCTTATCTCTTCTTGTGCTGCCTAGCTTCAGAAAAAAAAGATAAGCTTCCTTGTGGTGTAGTAGATAGGATACTGGACTTGGTATTAGCAAGGCTTAGGCTTGAATCTCTACCACATCTGAAAATTAGCTGAGTGACAACTGACAAATCAGTTAACCTCTTGGTGTCTCAGTTTGCTCATCTGTAAAATGGGGACAATAATATCTCTAATACCCACTTCACAAAGTTGTTGTGACATACAAATGAGATAGTACATCTATACTTGCAAATCTTAAAATGCTATGTACATGTCAGTTAACTTTCTCCAAGAGGAAGCTTCAGGGAGCTAGGAATTTTTTATTTTTGGTTGTTTCTGGGTTTTAAAATATGCCACAGGAAAGGAGTCACAGTCTGTCCTAAACCAAGGAGCATCTATTGTTTATTTTTACTTTCTCCCTTCATTGACAGTGACTATTTATGGATTAAGTTATAAAATAAGCAACTGAGTGCCTGCTATGTGCCCAATACTGATAGTCTCTGTTCTTGGTCACTACAGCATCTTTTGCTAATAGGCTCATAACTGCCTCATGCTTTTATAATTTAGGGGAGGGGTTATCTCATTTTTAAAAATTGTTACAAAGGAGGGAAAAATGAAAGTCAGTTCCTTTTACACTTGATGAGGTAATCTTTATATAAAAAAAGATACTCCTAACCCAGTGCAAGCAAAAAGTGATACTCCTAACCAAGGTTCATAGGGTCATAGATTTCTTACTAGCTAGCACCTTGGAGAGTATCCCATCAACCCTTCTAAACAAGCTGAAGCACAGAGGGGTTATGTGACTCTCAATGTCAGAGGAGCATGGATACAACACAGGTGGAGTATTCTCCCTAATATCTCCCAGTGTTGTTTCTTCAGCAGTGTGTGTGTGTGTGTGTGTGTGTGTGTGTGTGTGAACTGTGCCTTTCCAGCCATACTCTATTGCCTACCATCCCTGATAAATGGTGTTGCACATTTGTGTTATAGATTTAGAACAGAAAGGGACATTGGAGGTCTTTTAATCCAACCCCTTCATTTTACATATGAGGAAATTAAGACACCAATAAGTTAAATGAGTTATCCCAGGTCATGCAGGCAAAAAAATTGTGATTTCAATCTAAATCTTATGACTCTAAGTCTAGTGTTCTTTCTACTATACCAAGTTCTCTTTTCATGATTGTCTGGTTAGAGGTATGCTGAGGGCAGAGCCTGGGCCCAGTCTGGGGTCAGGGAACTGAGAGGATCCAATTGACCTGTATAGAAATTGAGCCTAGTATAGCTTCTTCCTCAGAGAATCAGAGACTAAATTCACTAACAGAAGAAGATGAAATGGCCTCTGAGGTATCAAATACACCTGTACTTATTATCTCAATGATAATATGAAGAGCAAGGCAGGAGATATTACCTCTAAAATAATTCATGAGAGTTATATGTCCATTAGCAAAAGATATTGGCCAGAGGGAAGTTCATTTATTCCCCATAGGTCAATAAGCTCATTTCCAAAAGGCAATGTCTTTGCACTCTTGACCCTCAAAGAGGCCTAGATCTCTAATTTTGATCACATTATCTAGGTTGTTGTTATAATTGTTAATTTAATAACAAGCCTTAAGAGTGACCCCTTGTTCTGCTTTGTGTGCCTACTCAAATGAACTCTGCTCAAGAACACCAACAGCCAACAGTGGCTCCCTGCTACTTCTGGTGACATTTTAACTTGCTGAATGATTGTCATTAAGCTGAGATCCATCATCTTCATGAAATAAGAGCACTGCATTGGGAGGAAAAGCAGAGCACTTGGCACAAGCTCCTTAACACGAACAGGATTTCTTCTTTATGGGCTTCTAACTACTATGCTACACAATGCTCCAGAGGGAAATTGGGAGAAAGCCTTGGTTTTCTAAAATGGATTCAGATGATGAACTAACACTAGGAGTTGGTGTGTTGTCTTATACCCCAAATGAAATGAGATAATTACAGGAAGTGTGATACAGTAAAAAGAGCAATGGATCCAGATTCAGAAGACCTGGTTTTAAATTTGAGTTTTGCCACATCCTGCCTGCCTCTGTGACCTTGGACAAGTCAGCATCTCTCTCAGTCTAAGTCAAATCTGGGAAGTTGAACCAAGTGATGCTTAAACTCTCTTCTATCTCTATATTTGTGATCCTATGACAGATTTTTAAACCTTTTGAAATTGACACATTTACACTGTTAAAATTATTGATGGTGCCTTCAAAGAACTTTGGTTTATGATAGTTATATCTATTAATTCTTACCACATTAGAAATTAAAATATTTTGGAGCAGACTTCAGGAGAGTGAATCACCAGCAGCTGTGGAAGTTTCCAGACTTATCAACCCATAAACACCAAACACAAATTAAAAGGTCAGTGTGGAACTCTGTTGGAACAGGGGTGGATGGAAGAGTGCGGTCCGGCCCCTGCCCCTGGGGCAAGAAGTGGCAAAGGCATGGCAGCTGCCTCAGGAGCTCCTGGCCTGCAGATCATAGGGGAACCAAGTGACCATTCAGAGGGTAATTGCTATTGCTTTGAACTGCTTGGATCTGGATCAAATTCTTGGGTTGTGGTCCTGGGGTGAATGGCCAGTGAACCAGAGCTTGTGGGGGCTGTAGAGAGGGTGCCCTCCTTTTGCAGCTCTGGCAGTTGCAAAACCCCCAGCAATTTGGGACAAAGCTCTCTCCATTCTGGAAGCAGAATTCTACCATGGCAAAGAGTTCAAAAGTCAAGTAATTGTCTGGCAATATGAGCAAGCAGAGGAAGCACAAATAGATCATGGAATCCTTTTTGGGGGACAAAAAAGGATCAAGGCATGGAGTGGGAGGGAGACAGTGAAGTCAGAACTCCTGCATCAAAAGGCTCCAAGAAAAATATGAATGGGTTACAGGTCATGGAGGAGCTCAAGAAAATAAGGTAAGAGAAGTGGAGTAAAAATTGGCAAGAGAAATGAGAATGATGCAAAAAAATCATGAAAAGAGAGTCAAAAACCTGCCAAAGGAGACCCAAAAATACACTGAAGAAAATAACACCTTAAAAAATAGACTAACTCAAATGGCAAAAGAGGCCCAAAAAGTCAGTGAGGAGAAGAATGCCTTAAAAAGCCAAATTTGACGGATGGAAAAGGAATTTCAAAAACTCACTGAAGAGAATAACTCCTTCAAAATTAGATTGAAGCAATTGGAAGCTAATAACTTTATGAGAAATCAAGATACTATAAAACAGAGTCAAACAAATAAAAAAATAGAAGGCAATGTAAAATATCTCATTGGAAAAACCACTGACCTAGAAAATAGATCAGGAGAGATAATTTAAAAATTATTGGACTGCCTGAAAGCCATGATTAAAAAATGAGCCTACACACCATCTTTCAAGAAATTATCAAGCAAAATTGCCTGATATTCTAGAACCAGAGGGCAAAATAGACATTGAAAGAATTTACTTCTTGAAAAAGATCCCAAAAAGAAAACTTCTAGGAATATCATAGCCAAATTCCAGAGTTCCCAGGTCAAGAAGAAATACTGCAAGCAGTCAGGAAGAAACAATTTGAGTATTGTGAAAACACAATTAGGATAACACAAGACCTAGCAGTTCTTCATTAAGGGATCAAAGGGCTTGGAATATGATATTCTGGAGGTCAAAGGAGCTAGGACTAAAACCAAGAATCACCTACCCAGCAAAACTAAGTATAATGCTATAGGGAAAAATATGGGCATTCAATGAAATAGAGGATTGTCAAGCATTCTTGATGAAAAAACCAGAGCTGAACAGAAAATTTGACTTTCAAATACAAGAAACAAGAGAAGCATGAGAAGGTAAACAGGAAAAAGAAATCATAAGGAACTTTTAAAAGTTGAAACTATTTACATTCCTACATGGAAAAACAATAATTGTAACTCATAAGACTTTTCTTAGTATGAGGATATTTGAAGAAATATATATATATATATATATATATATTTATGGATATATACATATATATGTTTGTGTAGGAGGGTGTGAGTATATAAATATATATGTGAGTGTGGGCATACATATGTTCACGTATACCTAGACAGAGGGCACAGGATGAGTTGAATATGAAGGGATGATATCTAATAAATAAAATTAAGAGGTGAGAGAGGAATTTATTGGGAGAAGGAGAAAGGGAGAGATAGACTAGGGTAAATTATCTCATATAAAAGAGGCAAGCGAAAACTGTTATAATGGAGGGGAAGAGCAGGAAGGTGAAAGGAAATGGGACAACCTTATTCTCATTGAATTTGGCTTAAGGAGGGAATAACCTACACACTCAATTGGGTATCTTACGCTACAGGAAAATAGGGGGTAGGAGATAAGAGAGGGGATGAGTGAAGGGAGGGCATATTGGGGGAGAGGGTAGATAGAAGCAAACATGTTTGAAAAAGGATAAGGTCAAAGGAGAAAATAGAATAATTGGGTGGTGGGATAGGATAGGGGGAAATATAGTTAGTCTTTCACAGTATAACTTCTATGAAAATGATTTGGGTATCTACACCTGTACAACCTATATTGAATTACTTATCTTCTTAATGGGTGCGGGTGAGATGGGAAGAAGGGAAAAAATCTGGAACTCAAAGTTTTAAAAACAAATGTTTTAAAAAATTTGTTTTTACATGCAACTGGGGAATAATATATACAGGCAGTGGGGTATAGAATCCATCTTGCCCTACTAGAAAGTTAGGGGGCTGATGGGGGAGGATATAAGAGAGAACAGATTGGGAGAAGGGGTATTCAGTAGGTTTGCTGTTTTGGGTTGGGGGGTAGGGGAAAGATGGGGAGAAAAAATTGTAACTAAAAATCTTGTGGAAATGAATGTTGAAAACTGAAAATAAATAAATAAATTTATACATTAAAAAAGAAATTAAAATATCTTATCATTATTATGAAAATAATTTTGAGCTCATGGACCCCCTGAGAGGATCTCAGGGAATTCCTGGAATCCCCAGACTACAGCTGATCAATAATTTATATAGGGCACTTTGTATACCTAAGATCAACCTATAAATAGCAGTTGTCATCATCCTTTCCCTCAGAGGCCACAAAAGGGAAAAGAAGAGACCTGTATTTCTATCCTAGATCTGCCACTGATGGTTTGTGGGAATTTGGGTTAAATAATTTTCCTTCATTTCCTCATTTGCAAAATGAGGGGCTTATACTAAATGATTTCTAAGTATGTTCCCTAGTCTATTGGTTTCAGGGTCCACCTCTCTGATTTCTACTTCAGACAGTTTCTAATTTTTTCAAATGGAACACCATGCCCCCACCCCCACCCCTGCAAGCACACACACACACACACACACACACACACATTTTTTGACGATAAAAAGACTCCTATGCTTTGTGTACCCAATGGAGCCTGGGGAGGATAATAAAATCTAGAAGGAACCCAAATGAACATTTAATCCAATGCCTTCATTTTCTGGATGAGGAAACTGAGCACAAGGATTGACTTAACCTCTCCTTGTATATCAGGTTTGGGCTTTGGGCATTGTTATGTTAGTGTCATTCAATATATAGCAACCTAACCAGAATTCACCATTTAATGGAGCCTGGTTTTCTTCCTGTTACTCACAGGGCTAGAGCGCTGGTGTGGATAATAGATAATATCCTCATGGATAATAGTAATATCAGCTTACATTGATGCAGTGTTTTAAGCTTTGCAAAAACACTTTACAATCATTATCTCATTGGATTCTTACAATGTCTTTGTGAGATAGGTGCTATTATTATTCTTATTTTATGGATTAGGAAACTGGGGTGACTCAGAGAGGCTAAATCATTTGTCCAGAGCTCCACAGAGTGTCTGAGGCAGAGATCAATTTCAGGTCTTCCTCACTTCAAGTCCAGAACTCTATTGGCCATATCAACTCTAAGTCTAGATAATTGGTTTTTCTGGAAAAGACTCAACCTAATAAAATGAACTCTTTCTTCCTTTGTTCTTGATCCAAGGAATGGTAAGAAGTCTTCTATTTTATTTTATTTTGCTTTTTTGGAGGGCAGTTGGAGTTAAGTGACTTGCCCAGAGTCACACAGCTACTAAGTGTGTCAAGTGTCTGAGGCCAGATTTGAACTCAAGTCCTCCTGACTACAGGGCCGGTGCTCTAGTCACTGTACCACTTGGCTGCCAGTGTCTTCTATTTTATCAAGGAAGGTTGACAACTGTTCTACAGTTTTTCTGGTCATTGAGAATTGCCTGAAGCACTGCAAAGTTAAGTCACTTGTCCAGGATCACACAGCCAGCATGTGTTAGAGGGACAACTTGAACCTGAGTTCTCCTGACTCCAAATCTAGTTCCCTAACCATTACTCCAGATTGTCTCCCAAAATCACTATTAAAAAGGGACTAATTATTATTATTAATTATTATTTCAAATAATTATTATTGGAAACAAACCCATTGGTGAGATACAGCATCTGCTTCAAAAACTCTGGTGTTTGAATTCATGTGAAGAATTGCTTGCGTGATATACTTTGGTTTCCTGGGGTCATGGTGTTCATTAACTTGGAAATAATTTAGCTAGATTCATTAGGCTAATGAATATTCAGTAGAGGGAGAGGGATTGGATGTAGGATTTCTTCAGTGTAGGGAGGTTTTAGGGAGGAACATTCTCTCTCAAAGGATATTGACATTTCCCAAGCAACTTAGAGTCTCAAATAGTTGTCTAGACCACTGAGAGGTTAAGTGACTCACCAGTGTGAGTTGGAGGCAGGATTTGAGCCCAAATCTTGCTGGCTCTTCAGCAGCTCTGCTACACTTTTAGGTCACCAAAAGAAAGTGCATTCCTATACCCTTTACAGGAGGGCAGAATAGTATGATTGCAGATCAAAGCTAAAGGGGACTTAGAGGCCATAAAATCCAACCCCCTTATTTTACAAATGATGAAACTGAGGCCTAGAGAGGTTAAGTGACCTGTCCAGGGTCACTGACTAGTAGCAAATTGTAGAACAATTTGAATCCAGGTCTTTACACCTCCGAGTATAATCCTGTCTCCATTATACCATGTTGCATCTCATGGAGAATTTTCTCCCCTTTTTGGCTCTGGGTTACCATGTTCTAGCACCTCCCCCCACTTTGCTAGCCTCTTTCTTCCTTTCTTCCTGAGCAACTACTTCCTATCTTTCAAAATCCATCTCAAAATCTGCCTCCTCTAATCATGTCTCCTTAAATAGATGTTAAGTTCTTTGAGGGTAAGATCAGATCTTTTCTTCTTTCTTCCTGTAAGGCAAGCATAGGACTGGGCATGTGTTGGATATTAATAGCTATTTGTTGAGTTGAATGAAATATAGTTCATTCATTTGACTTTTATTATGAACTTCATGGGGGTGGAAAATGACAGTAATTCCATTTTTACTGAGTGCTTATGCGAGCCCAGCCCTGTGTAACGTTTTCAACTCATGACTCTTATGTCAACTCATATGAAATTGTAGATGATTGTACCTGGCAATGGACCCCTTGCACTAGTCCTAGACTGGCTACTGGCAAACCATTAGGTACCACTGTTGTAATGTCAGAATTTGATTTCTCAAGTCACCAAGCTCATTTATTTTTTTAAAGTATTGGCTCTGGACCTGAGATTGTTTTCCTATCAAGGCTACTCACACATTCTGAATGAGAACTGTCCTCTAGCCAGTGCTGGACATGTGATGGTTATAATTTCAGCATTTAAATCCTGTCTGAGATACAGCTATGGCAGTATAGAGACTTCTCATTCCCCAGGGTGGGGGGACAAGCCTGAGGGCAGGGAGAGAGGACAAATGGTGAATATGAATTCCCCAGAATCTCTTGCAGCTCCAGTTCTGTGATTCACAATGTATTGATAAAACTACTCTAGAAAGCCACTCTTATCTGTAGTTTGACCTTTCAGAATAGCTAGCAGCTATAAGGTGCACATTCATAACCATAAGCATCCCCTTGTAGAAATTAATTTCCAGTGACTTGCACAGTGGTATTCATGAAAATGAACTCAGTCACCCAACACTAAGGAATTCTGGGTTGTTACTGAATGGAAGTTCTCTGCACTAAAAATTAATCAGAGCAATTTCTGTTGATTGCTGGCGGCCTCTCCAATGCACAGACATTGTCCCTTAGGTTAGGTTACTTGAGCATGTGCTGTACATGGGAACAGAAAGTTGCAGCTCTGCTAAGGGACAACTGCTTTATATTTGTTTTCTGTGGTAGATTTGAGCTGCTCACTTCTTGCTGAACAGTGAATGACGTCTCCATCTGTTGCAAAGCAAACTTAATTGGAGCTGGAACTCTACTCTTGTCTTGGGAACTTGGCCTCTTTTGATAGTCCCTGGCAAATTCTCCACCTTGCATTTCCAGAAAATGGCAAGGAAAGAGAAACTGGTTTCCTGGGCTCCTTCGAGACAGGATTACTGGTTTTTCTTATCTCCTTAAAAAATACTGCTGCCTGTGTACCCCCTTCCCCTTCCCCCCAGTCATTTGCTGCTAGGTGGTGCAATGGATAGAGTATAAGGCCAGTCAGGAAGACTTATCTTTCTGAGTTCAAATCTGACCTCAGATACTTACTAGCTTTGTAACCTCAGGCTAGTCAATTAATCTTGTTTGCCTCAGTTTCCCCACTTGTAAAATGCTATGCAGGAAATGGCAAATCTTTGTCAAGAAAACCCTAAATGGGGTCACAAAGAGTTAGATACGACTGAAATGATTGAACAAAAAATATGTACCTTAAGTTTATTTTTTCCTTCACAATAGCCCTACCAGGTAAATAAAGTTGGAATCAATAGTTAAAACAGAATATGAAGGCCTCAATGCAATAGCTAAGCTAAGAGCAAAGACCACCATCTCCCAATTGCTTCATTCCTTGTGTGCCAGCTCAAAGGTAGAGACAGTGCCAATCACAAAGAGAACCATGGACTAAATGCTGTTCGTTATGAACTATCAAGGAGCAAGAGTTGTTTGTGAGGATATTTTGTGACTATTAAGCTCCCAATGAAGTCATTGAGATTGTCATGCTCTGCCTTGTGTCACAGTACAAAGGGATCTTTGAGCCGCCTCCTTGAGATAAACATTCTGCAATGTCTTGATTTATGACTTTGAATGTAGATGCTATACCAGGGTTATCCACTTAGACTGCTCATGAGCGTACAAAAGCCTCCAAATCATGTCTCTTACTCTAGGCTCTGGGCTTTCTGACTGCACGATGTAAGCATGTTGGTTTGGAATATCACTCACCTTGCAATTACACACACATATGTAACACATATTGTGTGTGCATATATACAAACAAACAAATAAATGCTATAGGTATAGGGATTGAACCTGTGATTTCAATGTTATAGGGAACGTCTGAATCATAAAACTTCATCTTCCTATTGTAGATTGGCATCTTTTCTGCATTTTTTTTTGTCTTAAAGAGCATATCCTGGAGCATCACTATTTAGTGATTCAAGAACCCCTTGAAGGTCCCTGATTTCCTCCTAAAAATTCTTTAATGCTTCCTTAGCAGTATAGAATCATAAAGAATACTATGAGTAGTATATTAAATTATCCAGGGAGTTAATTATTTGTGGTTGTTTTTGTTGAAAAGGTGTAATGGGAATAGGAATTTGAAGATCTTTCCTACCCCTTAATAGACCTAGGGGAGTTTAAAGATCTTCCCTGCTTTGAAAGTATACTCTGCCCCCTAATAGGCTGAATGTAATCACATGGAGACTGTGATGGAGGGAATTTGCAAAAGGATGGAGCAGAGCCCAAAGGAAGCTTCCCTGCTGTGAAGATAAACTCTGCCCCCTAATAGGCTGAATGAAGTCACATGGAGCCTGTGGTGGGAGGAGATTGCTGAAGGGAAGCAGAGCCCACAGGAAGGTGGGAGCCAGAGCCAGAGTGATGGTAGGAGAGAGAGGTTTGTGAGTAAATACTGATCTTGTACTGGTTTGTAGGAAGGCTGAAGGATGCTGTAGCTCTCAGTGTTATTATGGCTTCTTAATATCTTTGGTACTATGATGGAATCAGCTTGCTGGTTTTGGGATTTGGTTTCCTGGTGTCTAAATAAATGCCTCAATTTTGTCCTCTACCTGGAGAGTCTGTTATATTTTGTGATCTAATGTCATTTGATATTTATAGTCACAGTCTTTATCATGATCGTGGGCACTGTAAATATTGTATTGGCACTACAAAGGGGTTCAAGGAACATAAAATATTGCGAACCACTGGCCTCCAGCTAGTGGAGAAATTGGACCCTTGCCCACAATCATATGGTCAGTGTGTGTCAGAGGTCTTGAACCCAGGCTTTCCTGACTTTGAGACTGGCTTTCTATTCACTATGCAATCCTACCTGAATTCTGGCCATAATTCTTATTTTTCTCCCTCTGGAAACTTTAACTCCATTCTTCAAATGCTGGGATCTTATAAGTGAACTTTTGCTTTCTCTTACTTAGAACCAGACCCTCTAGGCTACTTCCTTCCCATTTTTATACCACGTGTTACCCACTTCTCCTTGCCACCTGCCTGACCAATTGTCCTTTCCCTGATTGGATGTAAGCTCCTTGAGGACATGGACCATCTTGCTTGCTTGTATTTCTATGTCCAGCACTGGCATAATTCCTGGAATGTAGCAAATGTACAATGAATGCTTTATCTCCCCCCACCCCCCATGGCCAAAATCTTCCTGCCTGTGTCTTTATCTGTGCCCTCCCTCACTTTCTCCCCCCTCCACACATGCATGCACACACATGTATTTGTGCATGTATCTGTGCAGGCAGGTATGCATGGTCACAAAGCTACTAAGTGTTACAAACAACATTCTAGTCTAGATCACTGTTTCTATTATACTTAACTGCAGCAAACAGCAAGGGAAGGAGAAAGGGAGAGAGAGAGAGAGAGAGAGAGAGAGAGAGAGAGAGAGAGAGAGAGAGAGAGAGAGAGAGAGAGAGAGAGAGAGAGAGAGAGAGAGAGAGAAATGGTAAGAAAATGACTATTTGGGCTTTGACCACAAACATGACAGCCCCAGTGGCAATAGAAATAGCTGAAGTCTGAGGGTTAGGAGACATAGGTTTCATAATTCAAGCTGAACTACTAATTCACTTTGAGTAAGTCATTACTGTACATAAGAGGCTCTCCAGGCCTGTTAAATAAATCAATCAACAAGCATTTATTAAATTCCTACTGAGGATATAAGTACAAAAAATATAACAATTGCTACTCAAAAGGAACTTACGTTCTAATGTGATAGACAAGCCCATGCCTAAAAATAAGCAGCATAAATATAAAGTGAATAAATATATACAAAATAGGGAGGGAAAGCTCAAACAGTTGGAGGAAATGGAATTGGAAAAAGGGATTAGGAAAGGCTTTGTGCTAAAGATGATGTTAGAGCTGCATCATAAAAGGAGAGAGGGAATCTGTGAGCAAAAGAAGGGGTCCATTCCAGGCATGGGGGTGGGGCTGGGGCGGCCACAGCAAAGGCATTGAGACTGGAGGTAGAGGGTTAGATGATCTCTAGGGACCCTTCCAATTTTGATGTTCAGAAGACAGTCCGAACTCCCAAGGGTCTATGGACGTGGAAAATCGAATTTAGAATCCCATTTGTGTGATGTGTCAACCACATTCATATGTATTATCTCATTGATCCTTAAAACATGTTTCTGTTGTAGGTCTTCATCATCTCACACTTGGACTATTGAAATAGCCTGCTCATTGGGGTCTGCACTGAGTCTCCACACTTCAGTCTTTCCTCCATTCAGTTGTCAAATTGATCTTTTTTTTTTTTTGAAAGTAATTGGGGTTAAGTAACTTGCTCAAGGTTACACGGCCAGTTACTTTTGTGTGGGTGCTGAGTATCTGAGGCCGGAACCGATCCCAGGTCTCCCAATGCTGGAGCCAGCGCTCTTACTCACTGCGCCACCTGGCTGGCTGCCCCTAAATTGATCTTCTTAAAGCACAGGTCTGACCATGGCACATCCTACCCACATTCAATAAACTCCTGTGACTCCCTATCAAATCTGTGATCAAATATAAAATCTTCTGGCATTCAATGATCTTCAAAACTTGCTCCTCCCCACCTTTCCAGGATTCTTACACCTTATTCCTCCTCCATCCAAGTACCCTACAGTCTGGTGATACTGGCCTCTTTGCTGTTCTTCTCACAAGATATTCCATTTCCTGTCTCCCAGCACTTGTTGTCCCCCACACCTGGAGCTGTCTGTCTCTTGGCTTCTCTGGCTTCCTTAAAATCCCAGCCATTAACCCACTTCATACAAGAAATCTTTCCTGATCCCTCTTAAAGCCAGTGACTCCCCTCTGTTAATTATCTCCAATTAATTTTCTTTGTGTGTAAGTATGTATGTATGTATAAGTATATACAAACAGATTTACATATTTTATATATTTATATATGTATTTGTACATAGTGGTTTGCATGCTGTCTCCCCCATTAGACTGGGAGCTACTTCAGAGACTTTCATTATTTCCCCAGCTTTTAGCACAGTGCCTGACATATAGTAAGCGCTTAACTGAATGCTTATTGACTGACTGCCTCTGAGCCTATGTTTTCTGTTCTGGATCTTTCAAATATCTTTTCCCCAGTTGTACCTGTTCAATTTCTCCTCTCAAGTGGATCTGTTTTGGCAGGAGTTACTGCCAACAAAGCAAATCACAATCCATTACTACCTGTCCATCCTTTGCAATTTGCACCTATTTCTTCCCCCCCAATTTGCTATAGTGGGATCATTCAATGAGAAAGAGACCTTCCTTACTTTTCCACATCACAAGGGCACCAGTGGAGCACTCTGACCGTCCACTTGTCATCCCTGAATCTCTCCACATGGCTAGCCCATCTCCTCTTTCTGTCAGAATTCTTTGATGACATCCTTTACTTATGTCTTTTCTTCTGAGTTCCTTGTTAATCATATGTTGCAGCCTGCTCACACACTCACTATTTGCCTGTGAGATACTCGTCTGTCATTCCTCCATGATGTTCTTAGGTTGATGGTCACACAGCCACACTGACAAAATGTTTGTACTGAAAAGATGAGCCTTTGCTGTTAAGGTTAAGCTTAGGGTCAGTAAAAGTGCTTTGTAACTTCCCCAAAACAATCCAGTATACTCTCCTCCTCTTATTCAGTGCTGGGATTAGATCACTTATTCTCTATTCAAGATACACATTCTTTAGGGGAGGCAAGGTGGTGCAGTGAATAGAGCACCAGCCCTGGAGTCAGGAGGACCTGAGTTCAAATCCGACCTCAGACACTAAACACACACACACACACACACACACACACACACACTAGCTGTGTGACCTTGGGCAAGTCACTTAACCCCAATTGCCCTACCTTCCCTCCTCCAAAAAGCAAAAAATAAAAATAAAAAAAAGATATACATTCTTTTAGACAAGTTCCATAGGATGTCCATTCATATGCATGTTGAAATTTAGGTAATAGCCACAGTCTTCATTCATTTGGTCTTTTCTATGTGGATAGATAAGCCAAATTCCTTTGAGTTATTATAGATATCTTCCAGAAGTTTCTGCAGTACCTTAGACCTTGATACAATCAACATTTTGCCACAGACAAGCAGAAACATCTGGAAGACCATATCTTGCACAGAAAATACTTCCTTGACCTGGATTCCGGTTTATGTCTCTTCTATTTATCACAGTGGTGAATACTTTTGCTAAACATACATTCCTTATTTTAAGCTTTGTCTGATGCTTATTATCAGAGGGTGCTTGCACACGATTATTTCTGCTTTTACATCTTCCAGAGACTCTTGAACAATCTTGATACACAGACAAGGCTGTGCTACTCAAGTACATGTGATGAGTCTTTTTAGTTCTATTGAGAAAGATTTTTTTTTCGCAATCAACAAGCATTAAGCATAGTGGGATCTTATATTTTCTACATCCTTCAGTTAACTGTGAGATGGTAAAGATGTAGGACAGTACTGAATAAAATTTGTCAAAATATGCTTATTCCCCCAAATAACCTCATCAGGAATGCCCTTCATCTATGTATAAAAAATTTTGTATAGATAGCAGAGTAGGCATATAGGTGAGTAGTTGTTTTTTTGTCACCTTTTTGTGGAATTAATAGCATTCAAGATCTTTTCCTTCTTTAGTTACCTTGTAAATCATTCCCTCAATGCCCTTACAACTGTATTGCCTCCAACATATACATTGTCTCTGTCTCTTTCTGTGTCTCTGTCTCTCTCTGTTTCTTTCTCTGTGTCTCTCCCCCCTCTCTCTGTCTCTTCTCTCTGTCTTTGTCTCTGTCTCTCTCTCCTCTTTCCTCCCCTGTATGTATCTGTGTATGTATGTATGTATATATATCACATATACAAATGTAGACATACATATGCTGACATTATGATACACATAATATTTATGTAGAAATACATGTATATATTTGATCCAGTTCAGCTGCTCTTCTTCCTTGTCCTTTGAAATTAATAACACATAAACTACATAAAACTTAATTTTAAATTCATTTCAGTGTCAAATTCACTCTCCCTTCATCCCTCCCCTATCCATTGAGAAGGCAAGAAATATAATATTCATTATACATATGAAGTCATGCAAAACAATATTTCCACATTAGCCATATTCTGAAATAAAAATAAAAGCAAGAAAAAGAAAGAAAGGGAAAAATACACTTCAATTTAGTTCTCTGTCTGGAGTTGGATAGCATTTTTCATCACAAGTCCTCTGGAATTGTGGTACATTTATCAGTTACTAAGTTTTTCTATAGTTTATTATCTTTATAATATTGCTGTTACTGTCTACTTGTCCTACTGGTTTTATTCTCTCTACTTTGTATCAGTTCATATAAGTCTTCCTAGGTTTTTCTTCCAATCATTTCTTACAACACAGAAGTTTTCTATCACATTCACATACCATAACTTGTTTAGCCATTCCCCAGTTGATGGGCATTTCCTCAATTTTCAAATCTTTGTCACCAGAGAAAGAGCTGTTAAAAATGTTTTTGTACACATGGGTCTTTTTTCTTTTCTTTTTGAAAAATATCTTTGGGGTATGCATATTTCTCTCCCTCCTTCTCTTCTTTCCTGAGGTGCATCACCAGTGATCTTGACCTCTGTCTTGCCACTAGACTCCCAATGACTCTCCAATGGAGGAGAAAGTGAGGCTGATGACCTTTCACAACCTTACCTCACTTAAATCCTATTCACTTGTAAGTCAAGACATCACAATCCTGATGTCCTTGGTCCTCTTCAAGAATAGAACAAAGAATGCACAGCAATGACAACAACTCTTCCTTCCTTCCTTCCTTCCTTCCTTCCTTCCTTCCTTCCTTCCTTCCTTCCTTCCTTCCTTCCTTCTTTCCTTCCTTCCTTCCTTCCTTC
>NW_027187360.1:21903115-21920159 GCF_028583685.1 Petaurus breviceps papuanus | reverse complement strand
CCTTCCTTCCTTCCTTCCTTCCTTCCTTCCTTCCTTCCTTCCTTCCTGCCTCCTTTCCTTCTCCCACTTACTACCTGTGCAACTTTGGGTAAGTTACTTAGTCTCTCTATATCCCAGTTTCTTCAATTAGCAAAATGAGGGGTGGACTAGATGCCTTTTAGAGCTCCTTCTAGCTCTAAATCTCTGATCCTAATGAACCCATTTTGTTAATGAAGAAATTGAGGCTCAGAGAGGCTAGTGACTTGCTTGGTTTGTAGGTAAATGTTGGAGCCAAAACTTGAACTTAGGCCATCTGTGGTTATCATCTTCCTTTTCTAGACCATAAAGTCCATGGTGGCAGGAACTGTATTCTATTTAAATTTGATATCTCCCCTAATATTTAGCATAGTCCTATGTACACAATAGGTGCTTAATAAATCTTTGTGGAATTAATTTCCAATTTTATAAATGAGGAAGATCATTTATAAATGATCTATTCAAGGTCAAACATAAAATTAATGGTAGATCAGGGATAGGGTGGAGGGAGGGTAGAAAATAGGTCTTTTGATTCTATATTCTGTGATTTTTCTTTGGCTTTCCAAATAAATTCAGGTTGAGTGAACACAGTGTCCATCTCATGTTTTATTCCTGCCCAGCTCTGGCAGTGACCATTACTCTTGGGAGTTATGAATGAATATATGTGTCAGGCTAGTGTTTCCTTTTATTTCTAATAGATGTGGAAATTTAGATGTCAGACGCAGATAACTCCACAAGTTCCTGAAAATTGCTAAGTTTCTCTTTCTCCCTTGAGCTAAGTCTGGGTCATCATATCCTTCCCTTATTAACTTTGGAAGTTTAATCATGATATTATTGCCGTGACCTCAGCTGACAACAGAAGAGTTAACCACAATTCTGTTTCATCTCCTCTTTTGAATTTTTAAAAGGCCAAGGAAGAATTACATACAAATCTAGAAACAGATCTCAGAAAGAACACTTGGGTCCAGTGTATAAATCTAGCTACAATGCCATGTGGTTCAGTTTTCTATTTCAAGGTCTTGAAAGGTACAGTGAATATGGAAAAAAAAAACTTGTGGAAATGTGTTCTCTTGTCAGCTTTGCTGGTGTAATTTCTTTCCTAACCGGGTATTTCTCATTGGTACTAAGGTAAAAGTCAGTGCTTGATTTTATTTTTTAAAAAAGGAGGTTGAAACCCATGCATAGAACACAGAATTTTTCAGGTTGGTTGAAGATGGGGAGATTTTTTTCCATTAGTTCCAATATCCATTGTCCCGTTCTGTGGACTGAATTTTTATTTGTCTTAGACGGCAGCTGATTCTACGGCCTGATTATTTTTTTGTCTTCTGTGCGATGGCCAGTTTTTCCTTCCTTCCTTTAGCCCCATCTCCTTTCCAACCTGCCTGATTTTTTCACCATCCCCACAGATAAGCCATATATTCCCATCTCTAGTTAGTCTGACAAAGTCATGCCTAGGAAAAGAGGAAAAACCTGGGAAAGACTTGTCAAGGGATGTAGCTATTGCTGGCCTTGCAAGGCAGTCAACAAACACGTAGTAAGAATTTGGCATGTGCCAGACACTGTGCTAAGTGCCGGGGATCCAAAGAAAGGTAAAAACACAGTTGCTGTCCTCAAAAGCTCATGCTTTGGAAGAAGAGACAAGCACAGCGTTTATGTGCAGTAGATGGAAGTCTCAGCATCAGGGAAAGCACGGGCAGCAGTATGGAACAGGAAAGGCCTCTCATTGGAAGATGGAAGAATTGATCCAAGTCTTTTAAGAAGACAGGGAGACTATGGAAAGGCTTAGGCAACGAGGGGGAACATTTCAGGAATGAAGAATGGATAGTGTAACGGAGACTAGAAATTCAGAACATGTGTGAGGTACAGCCAATAGGCCTATCTGGCTTCATCACAGATGGTATGAAGGATGGTTCAATGTAAAATAATTGGAGAATAGGAATGGGCCAAATATTCTAGTGTTCATAGTACCCAGATTCCTTTTTGTATCGAAATGCGTTAGTGTTTGGGATGCCCGAAGTATTGTATTACTTTATTGTCTAGTCTGCCACACAGATGTTCTCTAAGGATATACTCATTTAAGATAAGGGGATAGAGAGACATGAAGGAAAACCAGGAACCATCCAGGAATACCTTGGTCCCATAGCTGCACTGCTCTACCACGAGAAAATCTCATCTGATTTATCACTCTTTTCTATTCTTACAAGGATTATCAAAGAAGCCCCTATATTTCTCCCCTTGTGTTTACTATTGACAGTGACTAGCAACTTGGAAGAAAGGCAATGCCTTCCCCCTGGGGTATTGGCAACAGTCACTGCAATCCAATGCCTTCCCCCTGGGATATTGGCAACAGTCACTGCAATCCTGTCATCATCAATCAGCATCTCTGCACTCTCTGTCTCTGTGTTTCTGTCTCCATCTCTCTCTGTGTCTGCATCTCTCTCTCTGTCTCTCTTTGTCTCTGTCTCCATCTCTCTCTATCTCTGTCTCTCTGTCTCTATCCCTCTCTGTTTTGCTGTGTTTCTGTCTCTGTCTCTCTCTGTATCTTTCTCTCTATCTTTGTCTCTTTGTCTCTGTCTGTCTCTCTGTGTCTCCCTGTGGGTGACTGAAGCATCACTTTTGAATATTTGCTCATGCTCTTTTCCAGTGGTTGGAATACATTATTATTTCCTCCCTCCCCATCATTTTTGCCACTTGTCCCAGGCAGGTAGATTGCATTGTGAGCTTGGAGCCTGAGAGTTCAAGTAATCTATTTTTTTGGACTAAGAAGAGGTACACATGAGAGCAGCTTCCCTTCACCTTAGGCCTTCTCCTGTCAGAGCAGACTCAGTGACCACTCCCCCCCTTCCTACTCTGTAAGATCACTCTCCCCCCCCAGGGAAGTTCCCAGGTCTGGGAAACCCAGTGGCTATGGGGGTTCTTGCCCCCCACGTCCATGCCTGAGTTTCTCCTGAGTCTCCTTGTGGATAGTTAACTTAAGCTGCTCTCTATGCTTCATCGCCTCCTGACTTACAAGGCTGGTTCTGCCATGTATTACCTGTGTAACCTTGTGCAAGACACTTAGCTTTTCTGGGCTTTAGTTAACTCATTTACAAAATGAGGGGGTTAGACTAGATGACCTCTTCTAGCTCCATTATAGCTCTAATCTAAGGAATGAAGCAAGCATTTATTAAGTGCCTGCTTTGTTCCAGGTACTGAACTAAGCACTTTACAAGTATCTCATTTGATGCTCACAACCACCCTGGGAGGTAGGTGCTATTAATATCCCCATTTCACAGTTGAGGAAACTGAGGCAGATAGAGGTTAAGTGACTTGTCCAGGGTCACACAGCTAGTAAGTATCCGAGGTCAGATTTTCACTCAGGTTTTCTTAACTCAGTGCTCTCTGTATACTAAGGTACCATCTAGCTGTCTCTGACCTATGATACTGTGATCATTTTTTTTTCCAGTCCTAGGGCAAGACTGACCTCCAGAAAGCCTTCAGTGACCAACCTCTGTCATACTGAGACCCTGTCCCTGCCACACTTTTTGTGTGGCTCATTATTTACATAATAATTGCTAACATTTATATAATACTTTAGGGTTTACAAAACACATACATATATTACGTGTAGCTACATATTGTTCTATGTGATCTATTTTTTTCCCATTTCTTCTGTGTTTGACTTATCACCCTAACTAGAAACTTGACACTCGCTAATGGTAAGAACCATGTCCTGAACTACATTTATATTCCCTGCACAGATCTGAACATAATGCTTTGTACAGAGCGAGTTTGTGGTGAATGTGTGTGGAATGAAATTTTTAAGAGAAGGGATGAATGAGAAGAATTGTTGAGTGCTTACTATGTGCTGGATACCATGCTAAGCACTGGAGAAACCTAAAAAAGTACAGTCCTGACCTCAAGGGGCTCACTCTAATTGGGAGAGACGACAGCAGGGCCCTCAAATCCTAAGGATGCAGATGTGGAGTCAATATCAAGGCCCAGGGGATCCTTAGGTTATACCAGGAGGTCAGAGAGTTCTAGGTTCCTGCAGGACACATGATAAAGCCTGTCTGACTTTCAGAAGCAGTGTCAGGGAAGGTGACAAGACCTGGTCTTTGTCCATCTCATCAGACTAAATAGAATTGGAATCTCCTTTCTCATCTGAGCCATGGGAGCCATCTAGCAGGCCAGATGGGCTCTGAGTAGCCCAGAGCCAGAGAGGAGAATGAGAAGAAAGCAAGGGTGTAGGGCATCACCAGTACTTATGGTTCTGTCCACTGGCCAGCCATCTTGCAAGGGGCAGTAAAGTCCTCTGCCCACTGGCCTTGCCGGGTGTGAAGTGGCTTGGTCGGCTCTGCTGCATCATCTTCCCTTTGCCCCAACTTGTGCTCCTCTGACCCATGACTTAGATTCTATGTATGTTGGCAGGAGTTGGAGAAAATTATTACCTTTCAAGAAGTATTATGATGTAGTGCTAAGAACCCTGGAATCAGAAAGCCTGAGTTTGAATCTTGGCTTTGCTATTTACTGCCTATAGGACATTGGACAAATGACTTCTTTCTGGGTCTCAGTTTCCTCAGTTGTAAAGTGAAAGTGTTGAATTAGATGATCTGGATTAGAGGCAATATGGTCTGGTGACTGGGGGTGGAACTGGACCTCGATTTACTGACTTGAATTCAAAAATGAATTCTGGCATTTAACAGCTGTGAAGTCATCGAACTTTCCTGATTCTCAGCTTCCTCATCTACAAAATGGAGATAATAATACCTTAAGCACTAGGTTTCCAGGGTTACTTTAAGGTTAAAGTGAGACAGTCATTCTTTGCAAAATTTCAAGAATTAGGTAAATGTTAATTGTTGTTCCCTTCAGGCACTGGATACGATGTGGTGAGGGCATCTTTTCATATTGTCGGAGAGCTTAAGTTGACTTTGGTAAAAGGGCTTTTGTTTCTGCCAGCTCTAAATGAGAAAAGGAAAAATTCGAGGTGAAATGAAATGGGTCTGACAGTTATAAGGCACTTGTAACTCTTAAGAGCTCCATGGTTTTTTGCAATATCTTACACGATTTAAAAACTCCCCATTGACTTGTTTTGGTTAAAGCTGTTGGGCAAGCACATACCTCCAAACTCCTTCACTTTAAGGAACCAACTAAGAGGAGAAAACAATATAAAATTTCATGGGGAAATGCTAGCCTGGGGTGGGGATCTTGAGCTTGTAGACTCTGGAGTTGGATGGGACTTGAAAGGTCATAAGGATCAGTCCCATTATTTTACAGATGAGGAAACTGAGGCTAAGGAGGTTAAGCATGTAGTCCTGCATTCCCTACTTATGTTTCCAAAGGCACTTTTCCTACTGCCCAATGATGTTGCATGGCCTTCTACTACCTCATACTACCTAAATGTCTATGTGGCTCAACCATGGACAAAGTCCTTCATACTCTCTGGTTCCTAGCATCTCAATCTATAAAATGAGAAGGTTGGGTCAGATATAAGGACCTACATTTCCTTATAGCTCTAAGTTCATGATTCTATGACCTGTTTCAAGAATACATATTGTTTTTATCTCCCAAGGGTAGGGGCATTCCCCTTGTACCCCTAAATAGTTCCTAGTACAGGATTTTGTAAGCATTAATGTCCCTATTAGACTGTCACATTTCTGGGATTTTGAAATCCCTTGTCCTTTAAATGATTGTCCTTCCAAATCCACCCACTGGTATTTTCAAAACTTGAGGAGAGTCACATAGGCAATCTGGTCCAAATAGGGAGAGACCTATTTTTGGCTCCCTATGTCCATATCTAGTATAGTTAATATAAATATCATTAGAACGTCATTTTTCATAATTGTTGGGCTTGGCCCAGTCATTAAATTATAGCTCCTATTTTTTTTTGTTATTTTGGTTTGTTTTAATTTAGGCAGCTAATCATTTTAGAAAAGGAGATGAAGAGTATTATGGGAAAATGGCAAAGGGGAAGAGAGAAATTTCATTTAAAAATTTTTCACCTTGAACAAAGGATTCTAATAAAGCCCTCAAAAGGAAGGAGATTTGAACCATGTAGGACAAATGGAGAAGAATTAAAAAAGGGAAGGGAGAAGGTCTGAGAAGTAAGAGGAGAAAGGGGAACTGAGAGACTTGGACAATAGCCTGAGAGATGAAGAGAATGGACTTAGAAATGTGCTCTCAACTGGCAAGGAGAGAAGGACTATTCCTCCCCTCTTCTCTCACCTTGTAAACTGTGGTCACAAGGTTCCTGGGCATTTGATGCAGGTTTTGCATGCTGAAGAACACAACAAAGAAATTCAGTATTCAGGAGACTAAAAAAGAGAAGTGAACTTTTCCCCCTTTTCAGGTTTATCTAGAGGCTCACAGGGTGCCTGTGGGCTGAGCCCCAACTCTGTCAACAGTGCAGGTATTTTTAATACCTTAGACAGTCTCTTTTTTAAACAAGCTGTCAGGAAAAATTAATTGCATAAAGTTTAAATCAGTGTTAACTATTTCCTAGGGCACTGCAATACCTGGGGATAGCCTGCTCTTTGGTATATGCCTGAAAGGGGCAATGGAGGGAATTTCATGTACCAGAGTCTACCTTTGGTGATCAGTTTCTCTTTAGCTTCTTCCCTCCCATTTTTTTAACCAAGCTCACTATGGAGCTCATTTTTGCTTAAGAGATCATTTTCTTTAGGTAGTGGGAGGATGGAAAAAAGAGGGCAGCAATTGTTGAAGGTGAGATATAATGGACAGAGCACCAGAAGGAGAGTTGGAACAATTCTGGCTATTCTACTTACAAGTTGTGTAACTTTAGGCAAGCAACTTAACCTATCTGAGCCTTAGTTACCTCATCTATAAAATGAAGGGAATGGACTAGATGTTGTCTAAAGTCTCTTTCAGTTCTAACATTCTCTGGTTCTAAGTGATCCTCTGGTACAGGAACTGCTTATTCTTACAGGATGTTCTCAAACAGATACCAGTCAGCTGTGCCAGTCCATTACTAGGTGAACCCCGCCCTGGATTCTTTGGAAGCAGAGAGGAAGCAAGGGCTTTCACTAATTCACCTACTTCTCTCTCTTCCCTCCTTCACCCCTTCCCCGGGGCTGAGACTTGACATGGATTTGACATCAGACATCCCACAAATAATTTTATGTATCAATTAACTTTTCCTTCAGAGATAGTGCCTGGGAGGAATTAAGCCCATTAGGCTTGGTACTTCCTGGGACCAATGAATACCCTCTTCTCCCAGTTTATTTTGCAGCCTGGCACTGTGCTAATATCTGCCACCCTTGCTCCTCTCCTTTCCATCTCCTGGTCTGAGTTAGAGGTAGGAATAAAGAAAGGCACAGAGACTGGACCTGTGATTTCATTCATATTGGAAACTCCAAGATGAAGAAACTCCATTTACCTATGTAGATTGGCACCTCCTTTGCAACTGAGTCTTTAACTAGATTTGCCTAGAGCACTTAGAGTTTAAATGACTTGGCCAGGATCATACCTTCCTCTGCAAACTGTAATAAAAAAAACCCCACTACCTTTGCCTCCAGAAAAGGAAATGTAAGTTTGCCCTACAATTCCAATTACCATATCTTCTCCTTCTCAGACAATACCCTCTTTTCCTGACTATAACTCCACTAGATGTATTGTCTCCCCCATTAGAATGTAAGTTTCTTGAGGACAGGCACTATTAGGCTTTTGAATTTGTATCTTAGTGCTTGGTACATAGTAAACACTTAAGAAATGCTTTCATTCATTAATTCACTCTTCCTTCTGCTTCATCCTTATTCCCTAGTCACTATTTCTTCTTTGGGGCAACTCCATAGGTTTGTATTGAGATAACACATATGAATGTGGTTGACACATCACACAAATGGGATTCTAAATTCTATTTTCCACGTCCATAGACCCTTGGGAGTTCGGACTGTATTCTGAACATCAAAATTTAATTCACTCTTCCTTCTGCTTCATCCTTATTACCTAGTAACTATTTCTTCTTTGGGGCAACTCCATTGGTTTGTATTCATATTTAAGTTTCTTAAGTAGATGGCCTACCTTTGATTATTTTATCCTTTGTCCCTGCCAGGTACCCAGTGGACTTAAGTGCCATAGTCAACAAACTTTTGTGAAGTGTCTATAGTATTGAAGGTACGAGAGATTTTAAAATATAGTCTTTCTGAAGGATGTGAGATACATACCTCTGACTTCTTCAGCACAACATACAAAATAATAATTTAGTGTTTTCTTGATGAGTCAGGGTCACTGTTAAGAGCATTCATTATTGTACCACTAGGTTGTATAATACAGTGATATCCCTGGGGAGTGTGTAGGACTGTTTTCTTCTACACTAAATGGCCCAAGCTGGTTATGCTTTTGTACTTTCTTTTTGTCTGCTTTTTATAGCTAGTCTGTGTCCTCCCCCTCCATTAGCTAACACTCTTTTATGCTGTCCAAATGCAAAAGCAGAACTATACAAGAAGGAAGGCAAAAGGGTTCATAATTTTAGGGTTAAATCAAAGGAAGAAATCCCATAGTTACCACTTAGAGATGTCATAGCAACTAGCAGTCCCTCCCACAATCTGCCTTCATTTCTCCCATTAAATACAGAATTCTAGGTTAGAAGGACTGCTCCCTGAGCCAGGGTGATGATTCTATGTTCTTATGGGAGAAAATTAACCTCTCAGGCAGAGTCCATCCATATCCAACACTGAAGCAGGGTCCTGGAAGATGGCTTTGGTGCAGATGCAATCCCTTTCCCTTGGTCCCCTGTTAATAAATACTGAGATCCAGACAGCCCATTTCCTATTGTTCACATCCTGTTAGGCATTAAGCCTAAAGTACATGAAATCTGACATGAATTCACAATATTTTTGGATGAACACCAGAACATCTTGAATGGCTGATGCAATGGCCAAAATTGAAATGACCCAGACACACATGTGCTCATGTCTTAACTCTCTGGTACTTGGGACTTGGTTTTCCTTCCTTCCTTCCTTCCTTCCTTCCTTCCTTCCTTCCTTCCTTCCTTCCTTTAAAAACTCAGGCAAATTTAAAATAGAATCATTTTTGAGTTACCAGGGCACAAAATGGGGAACTCTTTCAGCTTCTCAGGAATCTGTTACCTCTAAAGAAGTCAAAGGAAAGTTTACTGAACTTTACAAATCAACTCACATTTGAGTAGAGAATGAACTGAAAATGTTTTGGCCCCATATGCTTTCTCACAAGTCTCAGTGCTAGTTTTTTCTCCTCCATTCTATACACCCTTACTATCTCACTTATTTCAGGGCTTCAAGGACCCATGATTTCACTGGTGTGGGCTCTCCCTCTACCAATGTGGATGTTCATGCCTTCATACAATGAGTTTCTGCATCCAAATTCATCACTTTGAGCCTCGCCAAACTTAGATTGTTGCTCAGATGATGCGCACACAGTTCATTGTTCTCTCCGATCCCAGGTCAAAAGCATGCTGTAATGATGCATCAGTGTAGGCTGCAAGTGGAGACTCTCTCTCAGTACTTTAACATTAAATTATTCTACAACTGATAAATGGTCAAAAGCCATGAACAGGCAGTTTTCAGATGAACAAATCACAGTTATCTATAGACATATGAAAAAAAAACATTCTAAATCACTATTGATTAGAGAAATGTAAATTAAAACAACTCTGAGGGGCCACCTCATGTCTATCAGATTGGCTAATATGACAAAAAGGGGAAATGTTGGATTTTGGAGAGCACATGGGAAAGTTTGGACACTAAAGCACCATTGGTGGAGTTGTGAACTGAACCAGCCATTCTGGAGGGCAATTTGGATCTAGGTCCAAAGGGCTATAAAACTGCTTATCTTTTAATCCGGCTAATACCACTACCAGGATTCTACCTCAAAGAGATCAAAGATACTATTGTGCTGTAAGAAATGATGAGCAGTATGCTTTCAGAAAAACCTATAAAGACTTACATGATCTGATGCAAAGTAAGCAGAACCAGTAGAATATTGTAGATAGTAACAACAAAATTATATGATGATCAATGGAATGATTTAGCTATTCTCAGCAACAACACCATCTAAGGACAATTCCAAAGGACTTAGAATGAAAATGCTATCAACCCTCCAGAGAAAGACCTGATGGAGTCTCAGTGCAGATCAAAGCATACCTTTTTAATTTTTCTTTTTCTTTTGGGAGGTGAGGGAAAGGAACCTGTTTTTTTCTTTTGTAACATGACTAATATGGAAATATGTTTTGCATGAATGCACACGTATAACCTATATAAAATTGCTTGCCTTCTCAATGATAGGGGAGTAGAAGGAGGGATAGAAAGAATTTGGAACTCAAATTAAAAAAAAGAATATTAAAATTGTTTTTATATGTATTTGGAAAAATAAAATAAAAAAGCTAACTACACTAATGCATCTTAAGAATCTTGAGTTGTAGCTGTATCATTATAGAATTTGATAACTATCATCACACTATGACTATTCTTCATAAAGAAATTCATACTCAGATAATTCTTCAAGTCTTCGTTTCCTGGGAGCTTACTTTACTGATCTTAGCTTTAATGCTCAAAAGAATTTATATAATTCAAGTTAATTCTTTTCCTCTTAAAAAAAAATCTCACTGAGCCTCAGTTTGCTTATCTGTAAACCAAGAGGGTTGGATGAGATGATGTCTAAGGTCCTTTTTAGCTCTGACATTTGGTGATTTTAGAACCCTCTTGATTTCCACTCTAAGACAAAGACCCAAATAGGGCTCCCTGTTACAGTCTAAAGCTGTCATTATTGAATTCTAGAATAGAATCCTAGCATAGATGCCTAGAATCCTAGAATAGAAAAACGTAAAAGAATTCTAGAATCTGATCATGGAAACCTCCTGCTAATGAACCCTAACCCCTGATACTGACATGTCCTGGGGAAGAGGCACTGTCAAAGATGTGGCTGTTACTGACTTCATGATATAGATCATCACCACTGGTTCTCTTTAGCGTTCTCTGGGCCATGACCTTGAACAGATCTGCAGCAAAGCCTGGCAAATGTATCCAGAAAACACACAGAGGGATATACTCATAGGCACACAGGGATAGAGAGCTAGGATTACACCTGAACCATGGAGCTGCACCGCTCCCCCATGATGAAGTCTTAACATCTCCTCTCTTCCTCCCTCAAAATTATATAGTTTTGACTAAACAGTATGAATGAAAAAAAAAAACATTTATGAAGTGTGTTAAGCACTGTGCTAAGCACTGGAGATACAAATAGAAATGCAAGATAATCCCTGGTCTCAAGGAATTTACATTCATATATATATATATATATATATATATATATATATATATATATATATATAGCTTTTTGGAGGGGGGAGGGCAGGGCAATTGGGGATAAGTGACTTGCCCAAGGTCACATGGCTAGTATGTGTTAAATGTCTGAGGCCGTATTTGAACTCAGGTCCTCCTGACTCCAGGGCCAGTGCTCTATTCACTGCACCACCTAGCCACCCCTACATTCTAATATATAGATACAGCATACACAGTAGAAGCTCTTAACCTGGGGTCTGTGGGCCTCACCAAAGTGGTCATTGTATAGATTTCAGGGAGTCTATTAATAACTTAAAAAATTTTTGGTAACTGTATTTTAATATAATTGGTTTCTTTTATATTAATAACAATGTAATAAAATAATATAATAAAAATATTACAGTATATTTTATGCGTTTAAAAACATTAATTTGAGAAAGGATCTATAGACTTTATCAGATGATGTCAAAGGGATGAATAATGCAAAAACAAAAAAGGGTTAAAAATCCCTGGCATACCATGAAGATGAGTTACCATGAAGGAAAAGCCCAGCTGTCTTTAGGGTACTGCAACAAAACGGATGGCAATATATTTCCTTCAGTGTTATTTCCATTGATAAAAATTGTATCTGTTTCTGGTTTTGAACCACTTGACAATGCCCAGGGTTCTGGTGTAGATTAATTTCTTTCCTGGGCCATTATTAGCTGTGGTCATTGAGGAGATAGGGACTGTAGCACCTGCAAAAGTAATTGTTTGGTAAGTTTTGCATAGGGATTGCTTCCTAGGATGATAGGTTCAAAATAGGGCCATAGGTCTGGGGAGGGTGGTTGTTATTCCCAAGGCCTTTGTGTGGAGGATCCTGGGTTGCCTCCACTGGGGACTAAGGTGAAGTACTGGTGGTAGTGTTTTGGCGCTTTTGGAACATGCAGATATCATAAGGCCTCCTGGCTGTTCTATGAATGAGACCCTCCATCCCTTAGCTCTGGGCATTTTCTCTGGCTGTTTTCCATGGTTGGAATGTTCTCCCTCCTCACATCTGATTACTGATCTCTTCCTTTAAGTCCCAACTAAAATCTCATCTTCTATAGGAAGCCTTTAACCCTCTTAATTCCAATGCCTTCCCTCTGCTAATTATTTCCTATTTATCATATTATATATGCATATATTATATATAATATATACGTATATATGTTTGCATGTTGTCTCCCCCATTAGATTGTAAACTCATTGATGGCAAGGGGTATGGGTATTTTTTTTGCCTCTTTTTTGTGTCCCCAGTGCTTATCACAGTGCCAGGCACACAGTAGGTGCTTAATAAATGTTTATTGATTGATCTTGAACAATGACAGTGAAAACCCTGCTTCTCCTTGCTTTTCTGTGATACATAGCATGAAAAAAATAAAAGCTAGTGCCTGATGGTTACTGTCTTCATCTGTCTACCTTCCTTACCCTGCCACTCAGTATTTTCCTTGCTATGTTAATGCCTAGAATAGAACCATCAAATCATAGATCTAGGGACCTTGTTCATTCCCCTGTTTTCAGGTGGTAAATGTCAAAACCATCTAGCATTGATGATCGTCTATTTTCCCCTTGAATATCCCAAGGATGGACTCCATATGTTCCCTTCATTTCGATATTAGTGATGATATAATGTTGCATCCCACCATAATGAAGAAGTGGACATACTGAAACCACCCAACACTACTATCTACTTTCCCAATCAATCCATTGGTTGGGGTGAATAGTGCCTGGCTCATTGTAGAGGCTTAATAAAAGCTTGTTGATTGATTGACTTATGTTTAACAAGAGACCATAGGGTATATAATACCTTTAAAAACTCAGGCACCATCTTTGCCATAAAGTAGCTATTCAGTTATTAGCTTCCATATTATAGGAATCTGTCCTGTCAGATTTCAACTTATCTGAAATAACAAATCTTTTCTCCTCTATAACCTTGGATACTTAGTCATCACATAAGTGAATCCATTAAAAATAGACCAGGTAGCACAATGACTACATAAAACCTCACTGCACTCACATCATCATTTACATTAGCATACATGAATAAATACCTCAGAGGACTACATAATAATTACCACCCTTATGTTCTTTATATCCTCTGCAAAGGATTTCCCCAGCCATTATTTTATTCCTTGGTTCCCTTCTCCATGCCTGACAGGAAACCAAACAGAAATCAGTCAATACCATCAAAGGAAGGACCAGGATGTGAGTGACGGAATCTCAGCTCTGAGAGGGACCTCAGAAGTCATCCAATCCAACCCACACCTGACTAAGAATGCCCTCTATAATATCCCAAATAAGTAGTCATCCAGCCTCTAATGGAATACCTTGACTGATGAGGAAACCTCTACCTTTATAGATGGCCCATTGTTCTTGGGGATAGCTCTAAGTGTCAGGAACTTTTCTCTCATGTTGAGCTAACATCCTCCTCTTTGTAATTCCCACCCATTCCTCTGCTGGGGCAAGGAGACAATGTGTAGCATGGGAAATATATATGAACTAAAACAGTTAAGAGCCATCCATTAAATACATCAAATCAAAGAAATTCAGAAAGAGGGCAGTGGTATAACTCCTTTCTTATTCTCTGAATTTCTTTTTCTGGGTCAGTCAACTCAAATCTTCTGAGTTCAAGAAGAGTAAGCAACTCACTCGTGGTCAATGTTAACAGCAGAGATGGAACTAGTACCTTGTTCATATGTTTCGACAGTTTTCGTTTGTAATCCCCCAGCCTGATTCTAAAATATTATATTGGGGACATAGTACATGGTCAATAAATGCTCATTCACTGAGTGAATAAGCGAATGAATGGATTCTCCAAAATAGGTTGTAACAGAAAAGGAAGCATAAACTGTAGAGTACTGCAAGCCAACGATACTGAAAATCATGTATGCCATGATTCTTGGAAATTAGAACTAAACAATTTTCCTCTCCTCATATGGAAACAGATCTTAGCTGTCTTCAGTCCACACTTAATCATGTCAAACCTTAATGACCTGCTCACTAGAGAACTCACACTTCTATTGATTCTACTTATTGATTTGGAGCAGGTGAAATACTGGCCATGCATTCCTTCCAGGCTCTTTGGAATCAGGGTGTATACCACATGCTGCTCGAGACAAACTTGCCCCAAGTTTGTCCGAAGGTGTCAAGTTTGTCCTCCATAGTCACTGCCACCTATTCTATGATGAAATCTCCATAACTCATCCATGAGCTGGTTGGACTTATTTGAAGTAAATTAATGATAGAGAAAAAACTATCTGAGAAAAATCAATCATGTTGGTTTGATTAGTAGTTTAACTTACCAAGCACCACATACAATTTTTTTTTCATTTAGTGTTGTGGAGCTCTGTGTATTATACTTAGTTATACATAGGCTTTATAAATGTTGGATGAGTGAATGAAAGAAAGAAATTGTTTTGGGTACACCAAAAGCTGCTATTTAAAAAATATCCCAAGGTGCTAATTACAAATGGTGATTATGATAAGAGGTCTGATGGATCTCTCTCTCTGTCTCTCTCTCTCTGTCTCTCTGTCTCTCTCCCTCTCTCAGCAACCCTTTGTTAGCTTGTTGAATTACTGTATATACTTGTAAGTAATTGAGATGCAGTTTATTTTTAAAAAAATTTATAGTTCAGGTTTTCCTCTAATTCAGACTTGACTTCTCTTCAATTAACTCTATTTCCTCCAATTAACTTTCAACTGCCTAGGAAGACACAGTGTATATTGAATTGAAGGCCGGCATCCCTTGACTCCCCACTGACTTCTGTTCTTCCCTCTCCTCTCCCATAATTTTATGGACACTTGGGGAATAGCAAGTCATTTCAGTGTTTTCCTGAGCAAGACATAGCAAGGAAAATAAATGTGCTGCAAACCAGCAATAGCAAATACAAATAGCAAATGATGGATTTCAAAACAGAATGGAACTTTTTATCGTTCGAGCCTTTGGGTGCCCAGTATCACTTCCTACTTTCCTTTGGCATGAATAATTGAGGTGTGGTCATGATGGATTTTTCTTTACACACATGCTGGCTTTCTCAGGGATACCATTGTTGCTGAGTTGTTTCAATAGTGTCTGACCCTTCGTGATCCTATTTGGGGTTTTCTTGGCAAAGATACTGAAGTGGTTTGCCATTCCTTCTTCAGTTCATTTTACAGATGTGGAACAGGGTTAAATGACTTGCTCAGGGTCACATAGCTAGTAAGTGTCTGAGACTGGATTTGAACTCATGTCTTCCTGACTCCAGACTGGTAAGTCTATCCTTTGAGCCACCTAGCTGCCTACTCTCAGGGGTATGCTTGTTAAAAATCTGTATTTTCAAGTGTTCTGCATCTAGGATATGATTGTTGCAGCCTGGAATGGGAACTCATTTTTACAGCCCAGTTCTGGGAACGTGCTAAGCCTGGGGAGAGATACTATTTTAACTCTGAGTTCCTTGCTTTTGCTACATCTGTATACTCTGCAGTTACCAGCAAGATACTCATGAATAGCATCCCATAGGTAATATATTAGAGATGTTGACTCAGTTAGACCATCTTGAGAGCCAGTGGATAAAGAATTAATCTGGAAGCAAAGAAGACAAAAGTTCTGGCTTTGTCTGTGAAACATTTGGACTATGTGATCTTGGACAAATCACTTAACCTCTGAGTATTCCAGGCAACTTTCTAAGATGAGAAGTTTCTGACCTTCTTTCATAGAGGGAGTTTCTGTACCTGAGAATTCCCTAAAGGAAAGAGGGAAACTAACAAGCATTTATTAAGTGCCTACTATGTGCCAGACACCGTGCTAAGTGCTTACAAATATTGTCTCATTTGATCTTTACCACAACTGTGGGAGGAAGGTACTATTATCCCCATTTTACAGTGGAGAAAACTGAGACAAACAGAAATTAAGTGACCTGCTTAAGGTCACATAGCTAGCACATACCTGAGGTCACATTTGAACTCAAGTCTTCCTGACCTGATTCTAGGTCTAGCGTTCTATCCACTATATCACCTAACTGCAAAACTTCAAGCTTGGTTTTTATCCCTAGATTCTTTTGTCCTAAACTAAATCAGGGAACAATCTACCAAAAGTGGACATTGTTTGCAAGTATAGTATTTACATTTTAATGTATGTGTGTGTGCATATGCACATCTATTTAGAATCAGAGTCTCAGAATTTTAGGGCTGAAAGTTAACATAGAGATCATTGACTTTTAGAATGTGGAAGCTAGATAGGACATTGGAGCTCATTTAGTCCAACTTTTTACTTTATAGAAGACTCCCATAAGCGAACCGACCTGTCCAGGGCCTAGGGGTGTCAGCCCTAAGAAGAAGCCCCAGAAGGACCCAGAAACTAGGTCCCCAGATTTGGAAGCCAGCGCTCTTTTCCTTTCTCCCTACTGACTCCGTGCTACCAGTTTGATTTGGTCTGGTTGGTGCACATCACACAGACAGTTCTCAGATGCACAACTTTCTTGTTTGGCATCATGTACCTTTGATTTACTGAAGTTTCTCTCTGGTTCAACTCCAACAGGAATTATATACCCAAGAGGGGAAAATAGTCAACACCCATGCTGGGTCTGCTTCTCTCTTCTTTCCGTGCCCAGGGACTAATGAGCTCCTAGGCTTCCAGGATTCTCTTTATTCTAGTTCTGGGAACTGGCAGCTGACACTGGCACTACCACAGGGGAGGAATTGAAGACTTGGTCCATGGCATAGATTCAACTCTCTCTCTCTCTCTCTCTCTCTCTCTCTCTCTCTCTCTCTCTCTA
>NW_027187360.1:21864312-21902715 GCF_028583685.1 Petaurus breviceps papuanus | reverse complement strand
CTCTCTCTCTCTCTCTCTCTCTCTCTCTCTCTCTCTCTCTCTCTCCTCTCCTGCCCAAACCAAGGATTAGCCCCAGATAATCCAAAAAATACATTTCAGCCAGCAGTTTCAAGATTTTTCCCTCCCCAAATCATCACAGACATGACCAGGGAGACAAAGGGACTGATTTTCCCCCTTGTCTCCCAATCTTGGGGACACTAGAGAGAAATTGACCCCAAGACTGGGAGGACAAAGCAGAAGGAAAGAATCATAAATAATTAGAACTAGAAGGGACCTGAGAAACCTCCTAATCCAGTTCCCCTCACCCATACAAGCCCACATCCATCGATTATGAGTGAGGAAATAGTCAGAGAGGTTAAGGAACTTGCCCAAGGCCATGGTCAGTATGACATGTTGTTAGTAGTAAGAGAAGTCTTCTGAGTTCCAGGTCAACATGTGAAAAATGCAACAAACTAGATTATCCAATCTTAAATGATCAAGAACGGCTGTAACATACACACACACACACACACACACACACACACACACACAATCTAAATTTTCCTCTAAAGCATCCTTTGAACCCAGATCCAGCCTCTCATTGGAGCTCAGAAACAGAAGAGATAATATTAATAGCAGTTTATATCAATGTAGTATTTTATGGTGTACAAAGTTTTCGTGTAATTTTCTTGTGCTTATAACAAACTTATGAAGTAGGCATTGTAAATATTATTATTCTCATTTTACAGATGAGAAAACTAAAACTTGGAGAGGTCAAGAAATTTGCTCATGGTCATATAGCTAGCAATGTCATCCCTCAAGTCTTATGACTTTATGTCTAATATTCTCTTCACTCACTAGACCAAATTGCCTTGTGATGAGTTAAAATTGTAGTAGAAAGGAATTAGTTGATTAGATTTGGGAACGGGAAGGAGTACTACTGTAGTGAGACTTCTAGATAGAGTGGAGAGTTGAATCCCTATTTCTTCTAGAATTGGATATCAACTCCTCTGTTTGCCATTTACTGCTCACCATTCAGTTCTGTCCTGTCTTTCTGGCCATCTTCTCCATTACTCCTCTCCATGAACTTTATGGTTCAGTTACACTGGCTTATGTGCTGTTTTTCCACACACAACAATGCATCTCTCACCTCCCTGTCTTTGCACTACTAGCCTTCATGTGTGGAATCCTATCCCTCCCCACTTCAGTCCCTTAAAATCTCTGGCTTATATATGTATACAAATACATATATGTATGCATACGTGTATATGTGAAATAATTTTATATATTCATATTGTGTGTATGTGCATATATATGTGTATACACACATGTATATATTATATTTCTTATCTATGTATATCTTGTATTCCCCCAATAGAAGAGAAGTTCCTTGAGGGAAGGGACTCTTTTTTTTTTTTCTGTTTGTACCCCTGACACCAAGCACAGAGTCATGTGCATGGAAGACAGTTAATATTAATTGAATTAAGTTTAATTAATATGGATAGCTCAGAAGAAGTCGTGGCCTGTGACAGAGGGATAGACAGGATGATACCTAGAGAGTTCTGACGTTACTCTTAGACGGTGAGTTTAAAACTACATTAAAATAGTTATAGGACTAGTTACTTGTCAGTGTATATTATTATGGAATTATAGATATAGAACTAAAGGGAGATAAGATACTACCTGATCTGATTTCCTATTTTTATAGATGAGAAAGTGAGACATAGGGAAGTTAAGTGATTTACTCATGGTCAAAGAGGCCAGATTTAAAACCAGGTCCTCTGACTTCAGATCCAGTGAACATACAACTATCTCTCTTTCTCTTTCCATCTCATTCTCCTTCCTTCCATTTCTTTCTCCTCTCTCCCTTGATCCTTCTCTTCTTCCTTCCTTCCTTCCTTCCTTCCTTCCTTCCTTCCTTCCTTCCTTCCTTCCTTCCTTCCTTCCTTCCTTCCTTCCTTCCTCCCTCCCTCCCTCTTTTCCTTCCTCCCTCTCTCTTCCTTCCTTCCCTCCTTATATTCTTTTTTGTCTTCTCTCCATACCCCTTTCCCCTCCCTTTTCCTTCTCTCCCTACTTTCTTTCTTTCTTTCTTTCTTTCTTTCTTTCTTTCTTTCTTTCTTTCTTTCTTTCTTTCTTTCTTTCTTTCTTTCTTTCTTTCTTTCTTTCCTTCCTTCCTTCCTTCCTTCCTTCCTTCCTTCCTTCCTTCCTTCCTTCCTTCCTTCCTTCTTTCCTTCCTTCCTTTCTCCTTCTCTCCCTCCTTTCCTTCTTTTCTTCTCATATTATTTATTTTCCCCTGTGCCCTTCAGTTCTCAGGTTGTAAATTTTAGGGTCTTAGGCATTTGTAATAAAAGACCTAGAAAACATTGCTAGATGCATTATCAAATAAGCATTCCTCTTCATCTGTTTGGTCTGTCTGCCATTCCCTCCCCCAAAGTCACACAGCCCATTAAATATACATCTATATTAAGCAATGATTATCCAAGTTGCCCAGTGATTTTTATCACCAAATCGCCTCATTTCTAAACATGACTTTCCTTTGAAAGACCTGTGACTGAATCTCATAAACTTACTGTGATGCTGGTGCTCTTGCCAGGCAGTGTTTGGGAGAAAGCAGCCTTTTCAGATGGGTGCTTTCTTGCATTTCCAAATGTGGCAGTTTCAGAAGGGAGCACATGAGGCAAGGACTTTCAGTACCTCCTTGGCAAAGAAGTAGCTCAGTTTAAATATATTCTGAAGATTTCCCTGGACTGTAAAAGTGCCTGAAATATTTATTGAGTGGAAAGTAAACACCTACATGAAAGAAATCCAGCTTGTCAGCCAGCCAACTAATCCATAAGCATTTATGCAGCACTTACTATATGCCAGGTGCTGTGCTATAGGCACAGAAATACAATAAAGTCCCTGACCTCTAGGAGCTTCCACTCTAATGGGGGAAGAAAACACATAAAAGGAAGCTGAAAGGAGAGAGGAGGTAGAAAAAGTCCATTTACAGCCTGGGAAGGGAGCCATCCAATCAGAGGAAGAGGCTACAGTGACAGAGGGTACTTATAAAAAGTGAATTCCAAGACTGGAGTGAGTTTCCAGGATGGAGGAGTTTCTTGACCATGGAAGAGAAAGTCTAGACTAGAGTGAGGCCTGTGAGAGGCATTTTGGTATATATAAAGAGCCATGGCCTTGACTTGGAATCATGAGATAGCTGGCTTTTGGAATCCTGTCTCCAGTCTGTCTTAGTTGTATGATCATGTAGGAGCCTCAACCAGTGGTTCCTGTCTCAGCAGCTTATGAAATGAGGTAATGTACATAAAGGGTTTTGTAAAATGTTAAGCTTTCTATAAATGTCAACTGTTACTATTCTCAATTGGCCAAACTGCAAGTGGGGAAGACTGAATTGTAAAAGTTATCCACAAAGAAATAAAATTGAATTATTTTCAAATACACACAGTGACTTAAAGGAGTGGCCAAGCAGAGAGGTCTTCCAAAGACCCACTTTAATGAATTATAACAGTTGACATTTACATAGAACTTCAAAGTTTAAAAAATGCTTTATATACACATCTCATTTTATTCTTGCAACAACCTTATTGGAAGGGAGGAGTAGATTGTATAGATATTTTCATTTTCACTTTTCAGGACTCAGAGAGGTCAAGGACTTGCTTATGACCACACAGTAATGAACCAACTCATATCAATTTAGGAAGTGTTAGAGCTGAGATTCCAACCCAGATCTCCCTTGAAGCCAAATCCACCACTTAAACTGTACCAGACTGACTCCCCATGAGTGGGTAAGAGCCTTTTTGTGATTAGCACATCAATTGTTTGTGGCAACTATGTACTACTAAAGTCCATTGAGGAGTACTTGAAGGCATTTTTTTCCCCAATTAAAGTCAATAAGCACTGAGTCATTTAATTCACACCTGCCATTATATTAAGCTTTATTCACATACAAAAAAATGAGAATGAACTCTTGACCACTAGTATATTAAGTTCTTCTTGGAGAAACAATCAATCAACAGTATTTATTAATCCACAGTGGATACAAATACAAAGGTGAGACTGTCTCTGTCCTCAAGGAACTTAAATCCTGAGTACTAGCCATGATAGGACAATGGAGCTCAAGGACAAAGGATGTATAGCGATTTGGATCAGTTAACTTTAGGGTCAAAATTTTGAAGAGAAGAGTAGGAGCGTTCTGGGTAAGGAGGGAAGAATAGAGTGACTGGAGATTTCAGTGAGCATGGAGAATAAGCCTAAGTGGGTTAAAGAACAGAGGGCTATGAAAGTTATGATCAGGTAGAGAAATTTTAGAGTTACTTCTTATGCAGGTGCAACAATTGTAGATGGACAACTGTACGTGACTGAGGTGGAATGAAGGCTACAAATCATGAGAGTTAGGGAGGTTGAGGAAATGTAAAAGTATTAGAGAGGGAACCAATACATAAAACTGAAGTCCCTAAGTAGAAGTGCAATTATTGAGGTGGATAGCAAGAGAGTGAGAAATTTCTTCTTGAGAAATGAAGAAGATTGACTTGAGAAACAATAAATAACAGGATCTGGAAATGGGTACGATCTTTGGATAGTGTGAAACACCATAGAGGAGAAGTTGCTGAATGAATGTGATAATCTCAGAGAGGAGTAAGAAGTATTCCTTTTTCGTCATGGATTAGTATATATTTATGCAGGGAGGGAGTGAGGGAGGGGAAGAGAAAAGGAATAACTAGTACTTGAGAAGAAGGTTAGGAATGCAATGTCTCTGGGGAAGAGCCATGAGGTCTAACAAGAAATGCTGTTTTTCCCCCCCAGTCCAGACTTACCTGAGATGTTACTATTATGGGAAACTCCCAGTGTGGAAATACTCTCCACTAATGCAGATCAGCAGTTTCTTTGCAACTTAGAGAATTTCAATAGAGCACTAAGAAGTGACTTGCAGATGGTCACACAGCTAATATGAAGCTTTGACTCCAAGGCTGATCCTCTATATACTGTCACTCTGCTCCTTAAGACTAATACTAAAAAATTAGAGAGGGCAATATAAAGTGGTTTGTTTGACTTCTTTGATAATATTGATCACATTCTAGCTGGTACCATTATTAGTTGTGTATATGCCCGATCTTCCTTCCCCACTCGCATCAGACTGTAAGCATCTTAGAAGACAGAGACTGACATTTTTCATCTTTTCATCCCCAATACCAATGCACAATGCTTGGTACATAGTAGGACTTTAATAAATGATTGTTGAATTATAATTGCTAACCTCTGAAACAGCAGTTCTGAGAAAGAAGAGACCAGTGTGGGTTGGAGAGATTAGGGGATGTTTCTTAGAGCAGGTGAAAGTGGAGCTGGGTTTTGAATGGTGAATAAATATTATTCCCCTGAGTAGAATTGCTTAATGTACTAATTTACTTAATACAGGGTTTTACATATAGTAGGGCTTCAACAAATCTTCACTGAGGGAATGAATTAATAATTCAACCAACCCACCAGTGAAAGTTCCACTTAAAGTTAGTGTGATGTGAATTATGACTCAGTCTAGTGCTTGGTATATTAAAGTAGGTTGCTTAAGAATTTTTTTTTTTGTTGCATTGAATTTAATTTTACTCTATTTAAGAAGCTGAAAGGAGTTTACCCTCCAAGTTGAAGTGAAATTAACAGGCAAAGCAAGGTTTTGAATTACTTCCAAAGGAAATCCACTGCTTGTCTCAAAAATGGGCAAAGCTCTTTTCTGAGCAAAAGCTATATCAAAGACCAATTCTGGGAGCTAACTTAAGGAGAAAGAAAAAGTATATCCAGTGGGATAGAGACATTAATTTCTTGATCTTCCTCATATTGCTTTCTCAGAGTCTTGTTTTTCTGGGAACTGTCCAGGAACAGGGCCATTTTATAGAATCGGGATAATCATGCCCTAGCTTATCAGATAGATGTCTTGAAGTGAGGTACACCTGTAAATAGAAAAGGGGGAAGAGAGACTGAAGGGCGGAGTGGAGGGAAAGTGCAAAGAAGACCGAGTGTTTAACCTCAGAGTCAAAGCAAACTGCCTCTAAAATCTCTACTTCAAGCGCGGAATTTGCATTTAAATAATAGCTCTCCACAGGCATCTCAGCCCTTGCAAGCACTCATAAATTGGTGAAAAGATCCCTTGTTACAGCAGAGAAAAAGCAGCCCCAGGTCCCAGAGGAGAAATGCCAGCTGTAGGCAGCTGGGAAGCCAGAACCCAGCGCAGCCTCCAGGCAGAAGTCCAGAAAGAGAACTGGTGGAGATGGCCTCCCCGAACCCACCACACCTCCGGAGTGAAAGGTTGCAGGGTAGGAACATGCGAAGCCCAGGCTCCCAGCTCCCGCAGTGGGTTAGGTAACCAGAGAAGAAAGGAACTGACTGGGGGCAACCCCATGAGCGGAATGAGTGGAAACAGCAGCCCTGCTATTTGCTACTTCTGTGATCTTGGACGTGTCCTTTACTCCCCTGGACCTCAATTTCCTCATATGACAAATGAAGGGACTATGTTCCGCGATCTCGTGAAAGTATCCACTATCGTGGATAGGTCTCCTCTAGTTTGAAATCTTTTGATTATAAGCACTCACTCCATTCCAGAGGTCAGAGACTTAGACCCCAGAGCGGGATGGGAATAGAAGTGAGAACTGGAGGAAGTCGATTGATTGCTTACCCCTTCCCAGTCTGTAGCCTTGACCGAGACAGTAAAGGCCACCTTCTCCTTTCACTGTCTTTCACTTCTCCTTAACTGTCACCACCGAGCTCTGACTACCCCTTTTAATGTTTTCCTGCCCAGAGAACTTAGTGAAAAGCTTAGATAGACTTGGAAAGGACCTTAGAAATTCTTACTCCGACAGCCTCATTTTACAGAGATGGAAACAGAGGTCCCAGGAAGTAACTTGATTGACTAGGAGTCACTCTAGGGGTTTGTTGAACAGAACTGGAGCTCGAACTCGGCTCTTCTGCCTCCTTATGCAGAATTCTTGCCACTATAGCAAAATATTTCAGTTCCCTTTACCAACCCCATCACTTATTGGAGTGGCTAGAAGGAACCTACCGGTACTCTCCCCTCCCCTCCTCCCCTCTCCGAGCTCTCTCCTTGAAAGCTACGGTGAAGACTTGAGCTACCTCTCCTAAAAAAGAAAGAGACAAACCAGTTCCCTGTGGCAATAGAAAAGCTCCTTGCGGGGGGAGGGGGGAGTGATGGGGGTGGGAGGAATGATGAAAGTGAAGTGAAGGTAGGGAATACGGCCTATCTATAAACTTTCTTTTTACCCCAGAGCCACAGTGCTCAGCATACACTAGGCAAAATAAAACATTCGTTGAGTGAATGAATGGATAGATGGATGTTATTGGTTGTGATGATAAGGCTGAGAAGTAGGCTGGTGCTTTGAGCAGGAAGGTTCCTGCTCTCCCGTCGCGGACCTAAATAAACGGGATTCGGAGGGCTCTCACCTGCATGACGATCTTGACCGTGGAAGTATCCACTATCGTACTACAGATGAGACCGTTGGGGTCGCCATCTGGGCTGGCGTTGAACTGGCCCATGGTGAAGAGCATGGGGATGGCGAGCAGGAAGGAGAGGAACCAGATGCAGCTGATGAACTTCTTGGTGCGGCTCCTGGACATGATGCTCTTGGCCTTGAACGGGTGGCAGATAGCCATATAGCGCTCCAGGCTGAGGCTGGCGATATTGAGAGCGGTGGCGTAAGTGCAAGCATCTCGAAGGAAGTAGTAACCCCGGCACACCACGTCGCCGAAGGCCCAAGGGTGGTGGACCCAGATGAAGTTGTACAGCTCGATGGGCATGGACAGCAGGAGGATGAGGAGGTCGGAGAGGGCCAGGCTGGCCAGGTGGTAGTGGACGGTACTCTGCAGGTTCTGCAGCGACTTCTTGCGCACTAGGGTGAAGGCAGTGACCGAGTTCCCCACCGTGCCCACCACGAAGAGCGTCAGGTAAACGGCGGTTACCAACACCTTAGAATAGATGTCTGTGTTCACGTCCAGGTCAGTGTCTGGGGTGAGGAGCCGTTCTGACGTGTTGGCAGTGCTGTTGCTGTAACCCGGTGCCAGGAGAGCCCGGTCCCCCACGCCACCCTCCGACGGCTCCAAACTGAAAGAACCTGGTTCTCCCTGGCTGGGGGGAGCGGGTGGCGTGCTGTTGAGGCGCATCCTGGTCAGTGGGACTGAGGGAGACAGGGGTGTCCAACTGGACAGGGAGGAGGATTAGGAGGCAGCCTCGGAGAGCCCAGGTGCTCTGCCTCTCTGACTGTCTGTATTCTCGCTACCCTCAGAGACCACCCTCCCACCCCCTTGCAAAAGCTTTCACTGCCAGTGGCTGGGGGCAGCTGGGTGCATCCGAGGGCGGGCAGTGGATAACACAAGGTTGGGAGCCCGCAGGCAGCCCCCAGGCTCTGTGCTCCTTCAGTATTTCCAGTAGAATAGTGCTGCCAAAAACCCACAGTCTTTGTCTGCTGTGAAGCGGGTTCGGGCGTTGGACTAGCCTTTCTACTCTCAGGCTATATGGGTCCTGGGCTTCGCTAGAGCCGGCGGTCCTCCTCTAGCCTCCCGGTTTCCCCAAGCCTCTCCGAGCCGGCTCCAGAGCGCCTCTGACAGTGAGAGAACCTCGCACAGAAACACGCCCGGCGCGCGCACTTACGTACACAGACACACACACACAAACACACACACATACACACACAGCCCCCACCCTTCTGCTCACACACGGCGAGAAAGACAGACACACACACATACACGCAGAGACAGAGAGTGAGACAAAGAGAGACAGAGACAGACAGAAAGGAGAGACATAGAAAGGAGAGACAGGGAGAAATGATATAAAGAAAGAAGAGAGAGAAGAAAGAAAGAAGAGAGAAAGAAAAAAGAAAAGAGAGAGACACGCAGAAAGGAGAGACTGGGAGAGAGGAAAGAAGAGAGACAGAGAAAGAAAGAGAGATAGGGGAAAAGGAGAGAGATAAAGAAGAAAGAGAAGGGAGAGAAAGGAAAGAGAGATAGAGAGAGAGAGGAGAGGCAAAGAGAGAAAGGAGAGAGAGAGACAGGGAGGAGAGAGAGAGAAAAGAGAGAAGAGATAAAGGAGAGAAATGAGAGACAGAGATACAGAGAGAGAGAGAGAGAGAGAGAGAGAGAGAGAGAGAGAGAGAGAGAATCTCAGCTTCCTCCCCCCACTCAGTTAATGTTGCTTACCGGCATCAGGTTGGTTTGGGTGTGTGCAGTCACCTAGCCCTGCTGTACTGTACATAGTAGGATAAGGGGAATCTTGTACTTTCGGGAAGATGCTCACTGTGGAAAAGTGAGCATCTGTGCTTCCACCAAAGCAGTATCCAACTTCTGTCCTTCTTTGGAGGAACCTGAATCCCAGGCAGGGGAAGGGGAGGAAGGAAAATATTTTGCATTTTAGGAGGCTTTCAGGGGGAATCATGGAGCTGGTTTATGCTTTCCTCTGTCTTCCCTTTCTAAATTGTTGACTTGAATTGAGAACTCCACAGTGGAATAATAAATGTTTCAGAGAGGAGATCATGACTGGCACCAGGAATGATGGTGGCCCTCTCCATCACTCTGGGGAGCTGTGCATCTAGGGATGATGCCAGAGATGATTTTCCCCCACCTTGTTGTAGAGGAAAGAACCGTGGATCAGGAGTGAGGAGGGGTCCTGTGTTTCCATGAGCTAAGGCCATTTCAGCCTAATTTTTCTCACCTGTCACATGAGGAGAGAATTTTTTTTTTTGAGTTTTTGTGTATTGATAAATGAACTCACTAGGTTCCCTGCCCAGTTGCAAGTCATAACCTAGACAATGTGTATGTATTTTTCATCCATTTCATTTTCCCTATATGGATTAATCAATCAACAAATATTTTTTGAAGGTCTACTATATGCCAGGCACTGTGCTAGATATCAGCATACAAATAGCAAGAATGAAACAATCATGATTTTAAAGATACATTCCAATGAAGAAACAGCAAGAACACATAATTCAACATAGTATAAACATAAAAAGAACAAACACAAGATAAACCCATTACTTAATAAAGAGGGCATTGGCAATTGAAGGCATTAGAAAAGGCTTTATGTAGAAGGTTGTGCTTGATAAATGTCTGGAAGAGAGGGATTCTATGAGGTGGAGTTTAGAAGACTGTTCCAGATATGGGTAAAAGTCAGTACAAAAGGCACTGAAGAAAGGACATTTTGGTTCCATAACAGACCATGAGAGGGGAAATCATATGTAATGAGGTTGGAAAGATAGGTTAGGGCTAAATTGTAAAGGGATTGAAAAGCTTAACAGAGGAATTTATTTTTTATTCTAGAGTCAATAGGGAACCAATGGAATTTATTGATCAGGAGAATGACATGGTCAGATTTGTGCTTAAGGAAAATCATTTTGGAAGCTTTTTTGATGATAGATTGGAGCAGGGAGAGAAGACATGTAGATGAATTGGGAGAATATTTTTGTTAATTTTTTATTTATTTTATTTTTAGTTTGTGAAATAAAAAAGCATTTTCATAATAGTATAATGAAAAGATGATTGCACATGAAACTGCAAATCTATTATGTATAACTTGCTTTCCTTCTAAATATATAATAAACTTATTATGTAAATTTTTTTCTTTCCTCTCCCCTCCTCCCAGAGATGGCTACCATTAGACAAGTGTATGTATGTGTATGTGAAATCATTCCATACATACTTCTATTTATCACTTCTTTCTCTGAAGTCAGATAGTGTCTTCCTTTATATGTCCTTTATAGTTAATTTGGGTGTTTATAATAGTCAAAATGACTTATTTGCTCAATATTGTTCTTAAAACAATATTGCTGTTACTGTACACAAGGTTTTCTTGGTTCTGTTCATTTTCCTCTATATTATTTCATGCAAATCAATCCATGTTCTTCTTAAGATCATCAAGTTCATCATTTCTTATACCACAGTAGTATTTCATCGCAATTATATAGTATAACACAGTAGTATTTCATCACAATTATATAGTACAACTGTTCAATCATTCCCCAACTGATGGGCCTGCCAACAGTTTCTAGTTCTTTACCACTACAAAGAGAGATGTTATAAATATTTTAGAACATATAGGTTCTTTTCATTTTTCCCTAATCATATTGAGAAATGATCTAGTAGTGGCATTTGCTGGATCAAAATGAGTTTAATAACTTTTTAGGCATAATAATTCTATATTTATCTCCAAAATAGTTGGCAGTTCCCAATTCCACCAACAATGAATTAGTGTCCCAATTTTTCCACATCCCCTCCATTGTTTGTCCCTTCAATAATTTTAGCCAATCTGATTGGTGTAAAATGATATCTCAAGGCTATTTTAATTTGCATTCCTCTAATCAATAATGATTTAGAGCATTTTTCATATTACTATAAATTGTTATTTTTTATCCTCAAACTTCCTGCTCATATCTTTTGGCCATTTATTAGTTGGGGAATGACTCATATCCTTATAAATTTGACAAAATTCTTTATATATTTTAGATATAGACAATCTTTTCCCATAATTTTCTACTTTCCTTCTGATCTTGGCTACATTAATTTTATTTGTACAAACCCTTTTTAATTTAACATTATCAAAATTATCCACTTTACACCTCACTCTTCTCTATGCCCCTTGTTTATTCATAAATTGTTTGGGGCAGCTAGGTGGCAAAGTGAATAGAGCCCTGGTCCTGCAGTCAGGAGGACCTGAATTCAAATCCAAGCCTCAGACACTTAACACTTACTAGCTGTGTGACCTTGGGCAAGTCACTTAACCCCAATTGCCCTGCCTTCCCCCCTCCAAAAAGACAAAAAAAGAGTTAATTCTTTGCCTATCCACAAGTGATATGTTCTATGACTTTCAAATTTTCTTGTAATGTCTCTCTTTATATCTAGGTCATGTATCCATTTTGACCTTATCTTGGAAAATGGTGTAAAATGTTGGTCTATGTTCAATTTCTGCCACACCACTTTCTAGTTTTCCCAACAATTTTTATCAAATAATGAATTCTTATCCCCAAATTGTAAGTCTTTACACTTGTCAAATATAAGGTTACTATTTTTATTTGCTGCTGTAAATTGTATATCTACTCCATTCCATTGATCTACCTTTCTGTTTCTTATCTAGTACCAGATAGTTTTAATAATTACTGCCTCATAATATAGTTTAACATTGGGTACTGCTAAACATTCTTCCTTTACATTTTTATTAGTTCCTTGGATATTCTTGACTTTTTGTTCTTCCAAGTGAATTTTGTTGTTTTTTCTAATTCAGCAAAATCTTTTTGGAAATTTAATTGGGATGGCAATGACTATATAAATTAGTTTAGGTAAAATTGCCATTTTTGTTATGTTGGTCTTGTCTACCCATGAACAATTGATATTTCTCCAATTATTTAAATCTGATTTTATTGGTATTAAAAGTTTTTAAAAATAATTTTGTTTATATAGTTCCTGGACTTGTTTTGGCAGGTATTCTCCCAGGTATTTTATACTGCCCAGGATTATTTTAAATGGGGCATCTCTTACTATCTCTTCTTACAGGACTTTGTGAGATATAGGAATGCTGATGATTTATGTGGATTTACTTTATATCCTGCTACTCTGCTAAAATTATTGTTCCAACTAGAATTTTAGTTGAGTTTTTAGGATTTTCCAAGTATATCATCATATTGAAGAGGAGAGTGTTGTAATAATGTAGGTGAGAAATAATGTGTTTGAATCTAATGGGTGGCTATGAATATAGAGAAATTGAATCTGAGAAATATTTTAGAAGGAGAAATGGCCAGATTTAGCAACTGATTGAATATGTGGAGGAGAATAAAGAGGCAAGGATGACACGAAAGTTATGAACCTGAGAGATTTAAAAGAATGATAGTGCTTTTAACAGGAAAGGGAAATTTGGAATATGGATGGGTGAGGGAATAATTAGTTCTGTTTTGGACATGTTGCATTTGAGATGTCTCTGGAACATGCTGTCTGAGATGTCCATAGATAGCTGCTGATGTGGAAGTGAAACACAAGGGAGAGGCTGGTGCTGAATGTACATGGTGTCCCAGAAGTGTTAGTATAGTTTTAAGCTTTAATAGCTTAAATAATTTGAAGTAACTTAATAGTTTTAAACTTCTCTAAGACTTGTGGGACACCCTATATAGATATGGAAGTTATCTGCATAAAAACATGACAATCAAACCCACTGGAGGTGAGGAGTTCACTAAGAGAAAGAACATATAGAGGGAAGACAAGAGGGTACATGCAGGACAGAGTCTTGGAGAAAGATTGTGATATAGATGATGAGGCAGGAAAGAAGACCAACCAAGAAGTAGATAGATAGGAAAAGAACTAGAAAAATGGTGTCATGAAATCTCAGAGAAGAGAGGGGTGGACAGTATCAAATTTAGCAGAGAGGCCAAGTTGGATGAGGACTGAGAAGAGACGATCATGTTTGGAAATTAAGAAATCATTGATAACTTTGGAAAGAACAATGAGTTTGGATGAGAAAAAAGGAGAGATACAGGCAATAACTTAAAGGTATGGTACATCCTAGTGAACATTTCATATGGATGAGGAAGTCTTGTATATATTTGATGGCATTAGGGAAGAAACTAGCTAATGTGGAGATACTGAAGGTTAGAGAAAAAGAGAAGACTGGAGTCAATCTGTTGGAGAAGATGGGAGGAAAAGGGATCAAGGGCATAATAAGTATATAACCTGACCTTAGCAAGAAGGAAGAGGAGTGGAAGTGGAGGAAAGGAAGAAAGAGTGAGAAATGTTGTCAAAGGGTTTTAATAGAATAGAAGGGAAGAAGAAGGAACCTCAATTTTTGTTGGGGAGAAGGAGGTGGGGGAGGATTGAGAAAATAATTTTTGAAATAGCTTCCAAGGAGGGATGAGATATGGAATCAATTAGAGATGAATAAAATGGTTGTCTTATTGTAATGAAGGGCTAGTTAGAGATGGATAACATGAATTTATAATGTCAGCACAGCTATGTCAAGTCAAGCCAATAAGCATTTCTTAACTGCTTACTGTGTGCCTGCCAGGCTCTGTGCACTGTTGTCATTTCTTTCACCTCTGATCAGCAGCATGTGAATAGGAACTGGAGGAGGTAGACAGTGGGAGTCATCCAAGTTGGGATTTGACAAGGGATGATCATTGATAAGAGAAGGGGGCAATGGATTTGAGAATTGACAACAGTGCCAAGTTGAATTAGTTAACATTAGTTGGCTAATTAATTAATTGATTAATTGAGATTGGGAAGGGAGAAAAGTCAAATCAGACCAAGGATAATGTCTTAAGAGTATATTTTCCAGGTCAGTTGTTTTCCAATGAAATATTTTACATTCTTCTATTTTTTCATTCTTTTGATTTTGTTTTATTGTTTCTTGATGGCTCATAAAATCATTAAATTCCACTTTCCCAGTTCTAATTTTTAAGGAATTATTTTCTTTAGTCAGTTTTTATACCTCCTCTTCAATTTGGCCAATTCTGTCTTTTAAGGTGTTCTTTTCTTCAGTGGATTTTTGTACCTCCTTTTCTGTCTGATCAATTTTGCTTTTTAAGGCATTCTTCTCATCATTGGATTTTTGTGCTTCTTTTACCATCTGGCCTATTCTGTTTTTTTAAAGTGTTATTTTCTTCAGTAATTTTTTGCACCTCTTAATAAGCTGGTGACTCTTTGTTCATTATTTTCTTGTATCACTTTCGTTTCTCTTGCCAATTTTTCCTCTACCTCTCTTACTTGACTTTTTAAAGTCCTTTTTGAACTCTTCCATGACCTGAGACCAATTCATATTTTCCTTTAAGGCTTTTGATGGTCTTCTTCTGAGTCTGTGTTTTGATCTTCTCTGTCATGTGAGTAACTTTCTATAGTCAGGATTTTTTCTGCTGTTTGCTCATTTTTTCAATTTATTTACTAACTTTTAACTCTATGCTAAAGTGGTGCTCTGCTTCTGGAGTGAAGGGGGTATTGTCCCAAGCTCCAGGTTTTTTTGTGCAGCTGTTTTCAGAGGTAATTCTGGGGACCTGTAAGTTTTTACTTCTTCCTAGGTGGTATGATCAAAGGAGAGGTGTTTACTCCTCTCCTGGCCTGTGCTTTGGTCTGTGAGAGACCATAAGCATTCTTTTCTTCCCTGGAACTGTGATGAGGATCCTTTCTCCACCATGACCACAGGCTCTGCTATGTTACTGCTCCTCTCTCCCTGGAACAGAGACCCAGGACTGTGATTCAGATCCAAATGTTGACAATTCAATAAACTCCTACTTCTGGTACCAACAGAGGAACCCAATGTAATCTCCTTCTGACTAATTTTCTGAACACCTTACCATCTGTGGATTGAGAGGTCTGGAAACTGCCCCTGCTGCCATTGATTCAGTAACCCCCAAGGCCTACTGCTGGTTTTCTGGGGTGTTGCCTTTCCTGCACTGCATTTCACCCTCACCTTAGTGCAACAGACCTTTCCTGTTGACATTCTAAGTTGTCTTGGGTTGGAAAATTGTTTCACTTCATCCTTTTGTGGGTTTTGCTGCACCAGAATTTATTTTTAGGCATGATTTAAAGTTGTTTGGAGGGGTTTTAGAGAGAGCTTAGGGAAGTCCCTGTCTTTTTGCTGACATCTTGTTCAGCCTCTAATCAAGGCTAATATCTTTAGAAATAGTAATGATAATAATAGTAGTAATAGTCATAATAATAACAGTATTAGTAGTGATAGAAATGCTAATAATAAAGAGAATAACAATAGCAATAGTAGTAATAGGGCAGAGAAGGAGAAATAGTAGTAGTAATATTAGTAATATTAATAGAAATTGTAATAGTAATAATATTAGGGAGTAATTGTAGAAATAATACCAGTAATAATAGCAATAGTAAAAATAGTAGCAGTAGTAATAAAAATAGGAGGCATAGTAATGGTAAGAAGCATTTATATAGTGTTTGAATGGTTGCAAAGCACTTAACAAAACATTATCTCATTTAATTGTCATAACAACCTTGAGAGGTGTATGCTATTATCATCTTCATTTTATAGAGGAAGAAACTGAAGTAGACAGAGGTTGCTATTTGCCCAAGGCCACATAGCTAACAAGTGTCTCTAAGACAGCATTTGAATTTAAGCCTTCCTGACTCCAACTTTAGTAAACTATGCACTGCACCACCTATGAAATACCAGGGTTCCACACCTTGATGCAGTCAGCATTCAGTCATTCATCTACAGGAGCATCTATTAAAAACTTTTCCTCAATAGGGAACTCCTGTGGCACTTGAAATTTGCACAAGATTTCCTCCACAAGGGCAGTGAACAATTTTGGGGAGCCCATGCCTTTCCATTTGATTCCTTATCAGATATTGAGACACTCATTGACTAGCTATGGCTGTGATCAGATCTGTCATTGAAACTTTCTTGCATGATCTTAGTAGAAATCTAAGAGATATCTTGGTGGAAGAGTACCACATTTGGTATTTCTGACTCCATTATGGGAACTGATTTTCTCAGAGATCATAAGAACCAATGGTGAGTTGTGTTCAAAGATGTGAGTCGTTCAAAGATCCTATGATATGGGGTCTTCCCCTCCCTCAGTGTGGCTTTATATATTCATGCCATGTAATTTGAAACTGGAAGGAACTGTATCTACTGGTAAAACATACATCAATATAGTCAGAGAACCAGAAATAACCCAAACATCTTGAGAATCTGGAGGAGAATCTGTATCTGTTCTTTTGTAACCTTCTTAAAACCAAGCGGGCACCATACTGAAATAGGAATGTATGTGTGGGTGTGTGTTAAAGCTCCCTAGGTGCACTTTTTAGAGCCTTTTGGTTTAAATGAAATAATTTTACAGCCCATTACAGTGGAAATTTCATTTACTTTCTATAGAGAACTCCCAGAGTACATGTCTCTCCTTACTGAGCAGTCTATATAATGCACGTACTCTTTTCTTTCCAGTGAGATCTTGTTCTATTAGGCTGGTTTTAAGTTCATTAACTGAACGCATGCTCTTAGATTTTGGCATAGGGGAATGTAGCTTTAGGTATATCTATCAGTATGGTCCAAAGAGCCAGAAGCTCAGTGTCACTTGAAATCCTTCTTATGTATTCAGCCATTCATTTTCAGCAATCAATGAATGCCTTTAGAAGGCTAAGAGACAAGTCTGATTGTCAATATCAATTGATTCAACTCTTAAAATATTTACCAATCACTTAGAACAGAGCCTTGAACTGGGCACCTAGAGGATGCCTGTGGTGAAGGGATGGACATAGAGGAGATGGTTGGCCAGGCTCCTGCCCCTAAGGGATTTATAATCCAATCTGGGGGCAGAACTGCTATGTAGAAAAAACAAGGGACTCTTTTACAAGGCAACTGGCAAAATCCTCTCATGAAGTCGTCCTCTTCCCCATGGAGTTGAAGTGGCCTTGGGCTCTTAATGTTTATGTCAGCTGAGTATAAACTCTGACGGATCCAATCAAATTGGAAGGGTTCCAGGTCTGGACTGTGTCTATCATCAAAGACTAATTAGTGGGAGAGAAGCTCATTGACTGAGGGCCAGAACAACTCCTGAAGACAGTCTTTCTACTAAGATATAAAAGAGTCACTAGCTATACAAGTGGTGGGAATAGTCAGACCAATAATAGATCTTTGATATATTGAAGTATGATAATGCTAATAATAATTAACATTTAACATAATGCTAATAGTAACAATGACAAGAACAATAATATACAAATTAAGAATAGAGTATTAAGGAACACCAGGCAATAATGAGCTAATTGACCAGTAAGTACTCATTAAATGTTTATTTATTGTGTGACACTGAGAAACACAGGAAAGGAAATACAAGAAAAAGAGAAGGTTTGGTAGAATCAGATGGGTTTTAGTCAGGAAGAGGAAATGTTTGTTTTGTTTTGTTTTGGAGGACAATTGGGGTTAAGTGACTTGCCCAAGGTCACATGGCAAGTTTTTGTGTTAAGTGTCTGAAGCTGGATTTGAACTCAGGTCCTCCTGACTCCAGGGCCAGTGCTCTATTCACTGCACCACCTAGCTGCCCCAGTTTGTTTTGTTTTTTGCTTAAAAGGTAACTTGCTGTGTATATCTGCCATACAACTGGAATTGGAAACCAGAATACGTTTGTTATTACTACCAATGCCTAAAAATGATCTCATTTGAAGAAAGATGGTAAGGAACTTTAGACTACACTGGCCAAAGAGGGGCTATATATGGCAGGTGCTGGAGATTCAGAAGTTCATTTAAATAAGTACTTGGTAAGTGCCTTCTCTGGGCAATACAATGGAGATGAAAACTTTTCAGAATATTCCCCTTCTCTGTGTCTATTGATCTGAAGTTTATCAGCAAACTAATACTCCAAACTGTTTTTGATTTATTCAGTACTTTTTTTATTTAATGAAGGTTTGATTCTGGTTTGGATATTTGCTAGTTTCTTGATCACAATCAATTCATTTAACCTTTTAGAGCCTCAGCTTCCTCATCTGTAAAATAGGGACAGTCATGGCCACAGTTCCTCTCTTACAGGAGTGTAGTAAAATTGAATGAAGTCAGGAAGACACAGTGCCTCACAAACTTTAAGTGTTTTATCAGGTGTCTCAATAATCTTAGTTAAGGTTTAAGTTACTAAAACTCAAAACTGCATTAAGACTTTTGTGATACTTTATATAAATTATAGCTTTTATTTATCTATTTGCTTTTTTTGGAGGGCAATTGGGGTTAAGTGACTTGCCTAAGGTCACACAGCTAGTAAGTGTATCAAGTGTCTGAGGCTGGATTTGAACTCAGGTCCTCCTTACTCCAGGGCCAGTGCTCTATTCACTGTGCCACATAGCCTCCCCTAAATTATACCTTTTATTATTCTCATATTATTGGTGTTTTTAAAATAACATTTTATTTTTTTCTTTTATTTTTATATTATCTAAATTTCCCCCATATCCTTCCCTCTCCCTCCCCTCCCAGGGGATAGTCCTTTATAATGAAGAATTCAAAAAAGAAGAAAAGAAAAAAATAACAAAAACAATCAAAATCTTAAAAAAAATCTGACATCATATGCAATCTTCTACACCCATGTAGAAACACTTCTACACCTACACTCATCTCTGCCAAGGAGTCAGGAATGGGAGGTGTCTTCTCCTATATCCTTTGGGACCAAGTTTATCCTCTATAATTTTACATTATTCTTTAAAAAAAGACTCCCTATCTTATCCAGGTTGAAAATACAGGGACTTACAAACCTAATCATGCTAATGGCATGAGAATTTTGACTTGCTTTATTTTGACCTGAAGACAAGCTCAAGAAGTCTACCAACCTCGGTCTCCCAGCTAGCTTGGATTGTAGGAGCTGTGTTTTTTTTTGCAATATTAATTTTTAATTGTTTTGTGGTTCTTTGTATTTTAATACCAATTTTATATATTTTATATTTTTAAATTTATTTCATTTAATTATCATAACAACCTTGAGAGGTGGATGCTATTATCATCTTCATTTTATAGAGGAAGAAACTGAAGTAGTTTAAACTCTCAGAGTTTATACTCAATTGGTATAAACATTAAGAGTCCAAGGCCACTTCAACTCCATGGGGAAGAGGATGACTTCATGAGAAGATTTTGCTCGTTGCCTTGTAAAAGAGTCCCTTGCTTTTTCTACATAGCAGTTCTGCCCCCAAATTGATATATATATATATATATATATTTGTATTATACAAATATATTTTTATATTTTATGTATAGCTTTACTGTTTTTGTTTATTTTGCATTATTTAATATAGTCATCATATTTGTCATTTCTTATAGCATGACAATATTCTATTATATCCATGCACAACAAATTGTTTATTCATCCCCAGCCAATGGCCATATATTTCTAGTTCTTAATACAAAAAGTGCTGCTAAAAATATTCTGGCATATATAGAGCCTTTGTTTTTGTCAGTGATCTTCTTGGGACCTGATGGTGGAATCTCTGGGTCAAAGTGTATGGGTATGATAACCACTTTGTTTACATAATTCCAAATTGCTTTCCAGAATGTTGAATTAATTTATAACTTCACCGACAGGGCGTTAGTATACCTATTTTTCGAAAATCCCTCCAACATGGATTATTTCCTCTCTTTTAATCCGCCAAGTTACTATTACTATTATCATAATTACTGCTAAATTATGATGAATGCTTATTGTCCAGACTACGATATTCAGTTTGATGGACGACCTATAGAGCTCACACACTAGAATAAATATCTAAGATAGACGTTATAATGGAAAATGCATTTTGTCCAGCATTGAGCAAGTGGGAAGTAGGTTGGATTGTTTTGGGGAAATTACAAAGTTCTTTCTGTGACCCCAAACTCCTCTCTAAACAAAGACCCACCTTTTTACACAAATATTCTGTTGGTCCATGGCTACAAGTCAGAAAATAATAGTTTCAGAAGAACTGAAAATAAATATCACCCAGAGAGCAATGGAAAGGAATATGGTAGTTGTGAGCAAGCTGAAAATACATTACAACTAAGGAGAAGTATAGTAAATGATGTTATTGAATAAATTATGGATTAAAAGAAGATGGGATATTCATATGGTAAGGGTGAGGGATGACCAGAGGCCAGCTGGTGTGCTCTTTTGTGATGCAAAAGGCAGCAAGATACCCTCTTCCCCTTTAGGTAATGACATTACTTCATGTGATATGTTCTAGGCTCTACCTAACACATCCCCATTCCCACCCCAGAGGCAAACTTATGGGAAGACATGGACAAGAATCACATAGGATGGGCAGGAATAGATAGGTCATAATCTGCATACTTAGAAGGCATACCCATATCATTGAAATAATGGATCCATTTTAATATTCGAGGATAATAATGTTGATGATGCGATTAGAGTTTCTTGAGAGGTAACATGTCATACAAAATGAATAGAGGAGATCCCTTTGGAGTCCCAAAGACTTAGACTAAAGCCTTGCCTCTGACAGCCACTAGCTATGTGACCTTGGACAGGTAACTTAACATCTCTCAGATCCCTCTCTAGGACTTTAAGTCACAGTAGAGTTGCTGTTCTCTAGCAATACAGGCAATCTCCTTGTAGAGAGTTCTTCAAATATATGAAATGAAGTGTCTGGACGAAAAAAAATGAGAGATTCTTAGCATATAAAATGGTTGTTGTTTTTAAACAATACTCTCAAACAAGCAGTTAGCTTTGGGAAGAAAGACAAGCACATTTTGTCACCTGCACAAATTCAGAACCCACTTCTACATTGATACAAAAGCCCCTGTTGAAGGTATTTACATAAGGAAACCCTTCCATCCATATTGGAAGTGTCAACGTGGGCATAATATACTAATTTGTTGATATTTGATGGGCCCTCTGGGCAAAACACCCAGTAAATATTTGAGCAGTTGTTTGCATTGTGTGCGCGTCCTGTCTGGTGAACTTTTCTCTCTGTTGGGAGCCCTGGCCTCTGACTGAGGAGAGCAGGGACTGATTGCCCTCATGAACCAGTTAAGCTAGAGTACTACTTCGTCAGAGGGAAACTGTACCGGGCAGAAGCAGAGTCAGAAACAAACTGCGGTCACTGAATATCCTTAATGCCTGAATATCTTCCTGAAGCCTCTGGCTAAACCCCCTGCTGCTTATTTTTCAAACACCTGACCTTTCCACTAAGCTGCCTTTCTTTTCAAAGATTTTTTTTTTTTGAGGGGGGTAGCCAACCGTGGAGCTTAAAAAGTCATAAAACCAAAAGGCAACTTAGGACAAATATTATGCTGGAGCATTTGCTTAAAATCACTTTGGAAAATGTCACCAGGAAGATGTTGAGCCAGAACTTCCTGAGACTTCCCTGGTGACCCAATCCTTTGGGGGGCATCTTCATATTGATCTTCTAGGCTGCAATAAGGAGAGGAGGAAAACCTGAAAAGGCCGTTATTTGTCTTTTCACTGTTTGACCACCCCTTTTCTGTTATTTCCCCAGGCAGGTCCCCCTTAAGAAATCTAAAAGCTGTAAATAAAGTTGGTACTGGGAAACAGCCCCAGAGAGAACTGTGTCTATATCACATTTGATTAAAGTGCTGGCTAATAAGCCGTAAACACACTTGGCAGATGTCTGACTCATACCCTATTGGATGCCTGACAACTTTACAGCCTGGAAAAAAATACAGTGGGCTCTTGGTGCAGGAGTGAGTCTTTTGTCAATGAGCAACCCTGAGCCCATGGAAGACTCTGAAGCTGCTTTCTCTGACCTGCTGATCTTGTGGCTGTATGAGTTAGTTTATTCCCTGCTGTGAAGGATGTGCTGAGTGTGAAGGATGGAGAAAAATGTTATGTTAATGGAAGAATCTGTTTTTTCTTTTGTGTAGGAGATAGGGCATCACACTAGGAGATAGAAGACCCAAGTTTGGGTCCAGGTTCTTTGCTTATGTGTTGTGTGACCCTAGGCAAATCATTGTCAGCATCCTCTTCTATGAAATGGGGATAAAAATTCCTCCCTTACTTAATTTGTAGGGCTGTTGTGAGATCAAAAGAGATTATATATGTACACACATATAAATATACATACATACATATATACACACACACATATAAATATATATACATATACAAATATAGCTATTGGTGGTGGGGAGAGGGATTTGGTATTTAGCCCACCCTGCCAGCTCAGTTGATATATAAGAAGGTATTCAACACCCTTACTTCAATAATTATAGAGAGTTTGGGCTTGTCGATTTACTCAATCAATTAAAGCTATGAACTAGGTATAAACAAGACCTTGAACTTTCTATTGAATCAATCATTTAAAGTCATTTGAACTTGAAAAAGTCCTTGATCAAATTGGAAAGAGTAGAGGTTATAGATAAAGGCAAATGGCAACATACAGAAAGTGTCTTGTGATTGGCTGAAGAAACTTGGTCATGTTCAGTTTTTGTTCAGTTGTGTTCAACTCTTTGTGACCCCATTTAGGGTTTTCTTGGCAAAGATACTGGAGTGGTTTGCCATTTCCTTCTCCACTTATTTTACAAATGAGAAAACTGAGGCAAACAGGGTTAAGTGACTTGTTCAGGGTCATAGTATCTGAGACCAGATTGGAACTCAGGAAGATGAGTCTTCCTGACTCCAGGCTCTGCATTGTAGTCACTGTGCTGTCTAGACCCTCAACTTGGTCATGCTCTCTGCATAAAATAGAGCAGTTTGGAACCCAGGAGATTATGGTGTTGAGCCAGCAGAGAACAGTTCCAGCCAAGTTCCTGAAGCAGAATTGCTTGGGGGAGGAAGATCTGAGCTTCTGTTTCCTCTCCTTACCCCTAGATTGAAGAATTACCTTCTGAACATTGGAGGATTAGAGGATTTGACTTTTCATCAACATCCTAGAAGCATCCCTGAGAATGCAGTGCCTGGCAAATGTGCTTACATCAGCAAGTGAGAGTAAACTCTATGAACTGAGGAAAGGCAGCTTCAGGACTTAACAAGGAACCCAGCCAGAAGTTATGCCATTACTAAGGGAACATCTTGATACTTCTAGCAAAGGGATTTCTAGGAACCATGAGGTATCCTCTTTATCCCATATGCTCCAAGCTTGAGGTCACATTTTCCTGGATTTTGTATGTACTTATAGGACAATATGTCACAGAATTTTGGGCAATGTTTTGTGCCAAGGGGTTCTTACTATACCACCTTGATAAACACTCCTTTTCTAAAAGCTAATTAAGTTTGAATGGTTAATTGATAACCAATGAAAGGAAACACACTAGTGGGGGCTCATAAGCTATGGCATTAGAAAGACACCTTCAGCCATGCTGAGTTTAGTTCTAGGGTCTTGAGGGGAGGCATAGTAGCTTTCTTTTGGGGACCTAATTTGCTAGTACAAGCAAGAGTTGGGATAGCAACCTTAGAGCCTGCGGTAAAGATGTGATCACAGAATGTAAGAACCATATACAAGTTTAAAAAAACCCATGAGAAATGACAAAACTCCATTACCCTTCAGCCCATGTCAGATAAGAGCTAGTTAATAATAGTGTCGAATGGTGGCTGGGTGGTACAAGAGATAGAGTGCAAGGCCTGGAGAAGATAGTACCACCTAATTGCCTGATTTGATTTGAGTGTTAGATTTGAATTAAATGGATCCAGATTTGAATTCTGCTTCTGCCCTTGTGAGTAATGGAAATAATATGGAGCCTAAAGTCAGGACATCTGTATTTGAATCCCAACTCTGTCACTTATTAGTTGTTTGCTCACTTAATCTCTCCATATCTTAGTTTCCTCAACTGTAAAAATGAGGAAATCCTTAACTGGGGTCCATGAATTAAGGAAAAATATTTAGATATCTGTATTTTAATGTAATTGGTTTCCTTTATAATCATATGCCTTTAAAAAGGTTATTCTGAGAGTTGACCCAAGGACTCCACATTACACTCCAAAAAGTTAAGAACCCCTGAGCTAAATAATCTTTAAGATTCCTTCAAGGTCTAAATCTATGATCTTGTGATCTAGAAATATAGTTGAATAAGCACTTTTCATTCTTACCATCTTAGAGTCCTCTTTGGCTTCCTTGCTAAATTTTTATTCTAGGAGAACGTGGTTCAATTCAATTTCGCTTATGCAGGTTATAGATCTGATCTTTGAAAATCCTAGGTCAAAAGCAACACCAGGCTACAAAACTGGAGAACTCCTTGGGAGATCAACATTTCCCAAGTGACATTTTTAGGTCACTCCCATTCATCTATCCCCAATTCCCTTCCAGGAAGGCCTTTAAAATAATCAAGAGCCAGCTTTCACCTTCAACTAGTTAGAGCTCTGCAATAGACAAGAGACCACTAATAATTGGCTAGGAGTGCAATGTTATATAAGTTTATTTAAAGACCCTATGGATTCAGAGTAATATACATATTTATGAAATTCAGCTGTACATTTTTCCCACCCACACTATGGAAACTGCAAATCTCCTAGAACTCGAGTATTTCAATGGTATTTTTTAAAAATAGAGACCATAAATAAACATGTAAAATTCCAGTGTTACAAGCCTGTAATGCTGTCTGCCTGAGATAAGTGTGTGGCTGATTTCACCTCCCTAGTCACCAGGCAGCCAACTGTAGCTATTGTAAAGTCTAAGGATGTAGAGCTACATCTGTCATTTATCTCATGTGTCATATCTAACCATCTTTTAAAGCCCAACTCAATGACACTTCCTCAGTGAAACCTTCCCTATTCTCTTACATTATTTATGAATGACTGTTGTACCAAACCCCAACCTCTCATAGCAATTTGTTTGTATTTCCCTTATGTACTTTTCGTGAAAGGAGAAACAGGTTGCTGAATTGGAAATGATAGGAATCTTGAGGCTGGCAACAGGGGAGAGTTACCACTACACCCTAGAATCTGTAATAGAGAAGTAAAGAAAAAGCCAAGCACACTCTGTCATGTGCCCTAAAGGTTTGGAGAGAGGATTTCAAAGGTTTTAAAGAAAGGATAGGTAGAATCCCTTGATTTAAAATTCTATAGGGGAAATCAGTCCAGATGGTGTGGGAAACTCTCAAAGATGAAATTCTGGATCAATGAACAATTATATAATGTGTGTGTATTATACACATAAGCCACATATACTATGTGCCTGATGCTATGCCAGACAATGGGGATACAAAGATAAAAATAAAACATTATTGCCCTCAAGGAGCTTTCATTTTGAAGACATGAAGATGACCACTTGTCAGATATGCCACAGAAGGAATTTTTGTTTATCTGAGATCACCTCCAACTGAAATTCTGTGACAGAATTACTAATTCAGAGTCAAAAGGGACATGAGAAATTCTGTCTCATTTTATAGATTAAGAAGCTGAGGATTTCAAGTGAAGGTCTGTTGTCAACCAGCTAGTAGGTGGCAGATCTAGGATTCCATTCCAGGCATTCTGACTTCAGAGTCAGCATTTTTTTCCATTACTCATTCTGTTCCTTATGTGTCATATTCATCTACTAGATCAGGAGCTCTTAACATTTAGTCTGGGAACTTGTTTTAAAAAACTTATCTTGATAATTGTATTTCATTGGACTTGGTTTCCTTTATAATCCTCTGTGTTGCATTATTTTATGTATTTAAAATATTATCCTGAGATTGAGTTCATAGACTTTACTAGGTTGACAAGGGGGTCCATAAACTTCCCTAGACTGTCAAGGAGGTCTGTCAACATTACAAGATTGCCAAAGGAGTCTAGGACACAAAAATATTAAGAACCCCTAGACTAGATTGAAAGTCCCATGAGGGCAAGGGTCACATCATATCTAAATTTTATATTTCTCAGTCTCTAGGAACAGTGCTTTCATGGTTGATGCTTAATAAATATTTGAATTAGTCTGAATTTTCTACTCAAGATAGATATAGCTTTAGGGGAAATAACTACCCAACGGAAATAAAGTTGGAGAATAGTCATTAGGTATTTTAATTCAACTAGTCCACTCTCTGACATCCCTCTACAAGCTCTAGGACACTGTGGTGATTTTTGCTAAGCTCCCACAGCTTGGATTGAAAATATATTGATGGGGGTGGCCAGGTAGCACAGCGAGTAAGAGCACCAGCCCCAGGTCGGGATGACCTGGGATTGAATCTGGGCTCAGATACTTACCACCACACCCAGAAATAACTGGCTGTGTAACCTTGAGCAAGTTACTTAACCCCAATTGCTTTAAAAAAAAGAAAATATATTGATGATAGATCAATAGGAGTTTGAAGAGATAGGGGTGGTTATGACTAATTAGGAATCAGGATTAAAAAGACCTCCAGCCAAGGTACCTCTGCTGGTACTTTAGCTATTTGAAGACATTCTTTCCTGGTGTGGGGTGGGATGGGGGGAAATGACTGTACTATATCCTTTATTGGCTCCTCTCTTGCTTTGCCTTCTTTCCCATTCTGTCTCCTGACCATTCAAAATTCTTTCATTTGGAGCTTCTTCTTTTCAACAAATAGCACCCCTTAGCAGGCTCTGTGACAAAGTGCATTGCTCCACTGGCATATGACTTCTGTGAAATGGTTTTGTCTCATTTTGTTCCTAACTCTAAGTTATTCAACAGAACTTTGCCTATCAAAACATGACTTCCTTTGCCCTGAATTGCTGGACACTCCAAGGTTTGCTATTCATCACTAGAGCTGTTCACATGGAAGTTGGCTGATTACACTTTGGGGAAGTTCCTGATCAGGTCGAGTTGAACTAGATCACTTCTGCAGGTCCTGAAAGGCCCTAAGTAGGATCTGGTCTTGAAGCCTTGGCCAAGAGTAGCTCCTGGCCTAGGTTTGGGAGGTGACAAGAGGAGGGGAAGTATAACCAGCACTCCCAACTCTGCAAAACTCTTGGGTGAGTTTTTGTTTGTGGGTCAAGAAGCAGGACAAGATCCTTCATGTATCTATGTTGGGAGTGAAGAGAGAAGGTAGAGGATTGGGAGTGACAGAAAAGCTGGGATATGGCATGAGGGGAGAAGATAAGGAGAAAGAATTGCCTCTAGTGGCTTCCAAATCCATCTGAACCAATCCAATTCAACAAACATTTGTTAAAACACCATTGTGTAGCCCCATACTTGCTCAGTGCTGTAGTATAGATAAAAAGAGAAAGCAAAAGTTTTCCCCTGCTTTCATGAAGCTTACATACTAATAGGGGAGATAAGATAAGATAGATAGATATATACCTGATAATTTGAGAAAAGAAAGATTACTAATAACTTCTCAGAAAGAGGAGTATGTGAACTGAGCCTCAGTGAAAGCTAAAGGTTCTAAAAGGTGGCCATGAGGAGAGTGCATTCCAGGCACAGGGAACAGCCAGTGCAAAAGTATGGAAGCTAGAGATGAAATTCCTGTTTCAGGGAACAGAAAGTATGCCAGTTTGACTGAAAGAATGTATGAGAGGAATAATATGCAGTAAGCCTGGAAAGTATCTTAGAAGTCAGATTATGAAGGACTTTAAATACTAAGCCGAAGAGTTTGTACTTCATCTTACAGGCAACAGGGAGTCATTAAAGCTTCTTGTCCTTTAAAAAGGTTGTTTTGCTGTTGCATAGAGGATGATTAGAGAGAAGGAGAGACTGGAAACCAGAAGTGTAATTAGGAGGCTACTAGTCACAATAGTCCAGGTGAGGTGTGAGAAGGGCTTGGACTAGAGTGATGGGAATGTGAGTGGAGGGAAGGGGAAAGGATATGATATATTGTGAAGAGAGACTCAGTAAGACTTCATAACTGATGAAAAAGAAAGGATGAGAGAAAGGGACATATTGGGGATGATGGGGAGGTATAAATCTATGTAACTGAAAGGATGGTGGTAACCTCAAAAGAAATAGGGACCTTTGGAGGAGTGGGGTATTTTGAGTTATGTTTTGAACATGATGAGATTAAGAGGTTTCTGGATGCATCTATATAAAGATACCTAGTAGGAAGTTTGGTGATGCAGAACCTGAGCGTAGGAGGGGATTAGAACTGGGTGTATGTAACTGGGGATCATCTGCAAAGAGAATTGAATCTATGAGAGCTGATGAAATCACCAAGAAAGAGTGTAGAAAAAGAATATAGTAAGTTATGTGATGGGATATGAATAATGGAGTAAAGGAGACTGAGAACAACTGATAGGTAGGAGGAGAACCAGAAGAGAATAGTCTTTCACAAGCAGAGTGTGGCAAGAATATACAGGGGAGAAGGGTTGTGTACAGTGTCAGAAGCTGAAGAGGTCAAGAAGGATGAGGCACAAAAACACACCAGTAGATTTAGACCCTCAGTAGCTTTTCAATGAGCAGCTTTATTTGAATGGTGAAATTGGAAGCCAGATTTCAAGGATCTAAACAGAGGGGAAGGAGAGAAAGGATCCTACCAGGGTAAAATCAAGTGAGGGTCATGCCATTATATTTGCAGATGGCATTGTTAGAAATTTGGCTATGAAATAGAGGAGAGATATAGGAAGATAGCTTCTCATTTCAACCAATTCATCTTTGTAACTGAGGGATAGTTCTACAGTGTGTCAAGGAGCTCACAGGCTAGCTGGGAGATCATTAAGTCACAGAGGGACAGGAAACAGAAAACAATACAGGACTGTAAACACAAAGGCTAAAACTGTATGGTAGAGTCTCCAAGTACTGGTGGATTCCTGATCTGGGAAAGAACAGAGTGGGCTAGATTAGGCAGAAAGGGCTAGTGGAGATGGGAGGGGGATATTACAAGTGAGAGGTGCAATATGAGGAAAGGGATCACTCTTGTATATGTGGGATCAAGGAAGGAAGCCTGACGGGCACCCGGTTCAAAGAGAGCTGAAAGGTAAGGCAGAAGGCATAGAAAAGCAAAGGAAATTCTGACCCTTACTGGCCATATGATATTGACTAAGCCCCTTCCCTGGTTTAAAATTCCATTTAAGATAGTAACTGCCAATCTGAGCTAGTCACTTAACCTCTCCAGGCCTCAGTTTACTTTTCTGTAGAATGAAGAGGTTTGACTCAATGAGCTTTCAGGTCCCTTCTGGTGCTAAATCTATGAGTTTATTATCCTTTTCTGGGCCCAGTTTCCTCTTCTATAAAATGAGGGGATTAGACTCAAAGACCACTGAGCTCTACTTCCTCTAATCTTAAGATGAAAGAAACACCCAGATTTGGCTATTGTGTTCTGTACAGTGTGTGCAGGTGAAAATGTTGGGGGTAGGGATATGCATAATTCTGAAAACAGCGTACGAGTATAACTCATAGGCCAACGGCCCAGCCTTTCTCACTGCCCTGGAATTGAGAGCTCTGTCCTCTTCCCAGGAGGACTGTGTGATCTCTGTTGTGTCACAAGTAGCAGTGTTGGGCAGCAGGCAATGGGGCTATAAAAATAGCCTAGAGACTGAGTCCAGTGAAGCAGATTATACTTCATTCATTCTTGCTATCAAAAAATTTTTTTGAGAGCTTAATAGTATTTATTCTTGTACAAACCATTATGAAACCACCTTTCAGAGCTGAGGAAATTGGGTGGTGGTGGTGAGGGGAAGGCTCATGCTGACACCCAAGAATGGAATGTATACTCCGTGACCCAAGCACTATCCTAGCCTCTGTCCTCAACCTGCCTTGTTCTACATGCCACACCCCCCCCCATATCCACAAAAGACATACTTCCAGAAATGATTTATCATGTATCCCACAGCCTTCATCTTGATGCTTAGGAATAAGAGGGCATACTGAGTGGCTAGGGACACCCACTCTATCCCTACCAGCTCCTTTGGGGCTGCCATCTTAGGGGAAAAAATAGAGTCAGCAATTAGGTGACAGGTCAGAAGAGAGGGAAGCTGGAACCCAAGTGCTTTCTCTCCTCATTCCCTCTTCTGCTTTGACCAGCCAGTGGCTTTTTGGTTAGTAGGGCTTTTTACCCCTCAAGAAAGAAGGGATGTACATACAAAATTCCAATTGCACTTTGAATCCCCATTTCTTTTTTATGGAATCTGGGTATAAGTTGAGCCTGCTGCCATAAGTTCCTTCCCAAACTACTGGAAAATCATTCAGCAGGGGAGAAGGGACCTCATTGAATTGAGACTGAGATATTGTCAAATTGGGGAGGTGGGATGGGGAACAAATGAAGAAAAGGAAATGAGGCATTGTTGATTTAATTGTCAAGGAGCTTAGCAGCTGTAAAGTGACAGGAAGGAGGATGAATCCAGTTGGATGTTCATCCCCTCAGAAGTGGGATGCTCCCGCTCCTTTCCTCTCGATCACAGCCTTGGGAAGAAAGAGATATTAGAAGGACAGCTGAGCAAGGGTATGGGAGAGGTCTTTGCCTATACTGATAAAGCAGAGTTCTCTAGTCATTAGTTCCCAACCCAAGCTTGCCCAGAGCCAGAAATAGAATAGGAACTGAAGAAAAGAGGAAAAATAAAGGCATGGGGTCAGAAATAGAATGCTAAAATGGCTGGACTAGAAGAGATTTTAGAGATCATTGAGTCCAAACTCTTCAATTTATAGAGGAAGAAAATGAGACTTTACAGAGGAAAAGTCAATTGCCCAAGGTCCAGTAGTAAATCAGCAGGAGAGTCAAGAATAGTGCCCAGAGTCTCAGTACAGGGATCCCCTACAGCATACAATCATTTCTCTCTCCTCTTTTCTTTGCATTTTGAATGCCAGGGAACAGGGAGAAGCAAACACTTCCAAGCTCTATGGAGTGAAGAAAAAGACCCATGGAAAGCTAAGGACTGTACTTGGCTCTCTCATCAGGCTAGGACTAAAGGAACCCAGCTAGCAGAGAGAAGGGGAGGCTGTGTCCTGCTTCACTTAGAAAGACTTGCTGAGAGAACAGGCCCAAGCATAAATGGGCAGGGGCACTGAGACCATTCAGTGGTTTGAACCTGTGACTAGGGCATGTCATATGCCTTTTCTCCAAGATCTTGGCCCAAGTCCCCAGTGTCTCTGGTCCCAGGACCTCTTCTAAAGTCAACTGGGAAAAAACCTAAAAGTTTTTTGTTTGTTTGTTTTCTGGTTTCTCTTTATGGAGAAACATCTCAGGGCCAAAGAAGTCAGAACTAAGGCCTCATGGGGAAAGTCATATCCTTGTCCTCTAATTAACTCAGAAATGGGATCATTGCCCAGGTTGGCTCCAAGACCATTCATTAGGAAATGCACCACAGACCATTTAGTTAAGCTATACCTCCAAGACTATGATTGGCCAAAAGAAACCCTCAAAGATGCCAAATAATCTGGAGATCCTGCCCTCCAGGCTTTGGATAACTAGAAGAGGTTCCAAGACCTACTAGTTGAGATAATGATTGACCAGTAAAATTCTCGACTCCCAGCTGGCTAGGACCTACCTCCTACACCCAGGAACCTACCTTCTGAGCTCTGATTGTCCAGGAGATACTCTTAGGTCTAGTAAGGATGGGAGAAGCTAGTGTTGTAAGCCCTAGACCATGAAGAGAAAACCTTCTTAGTGATGAAGTGGTAGTGACTCCCCTGTGGCTTTGCTCATTCTGGATATAGGTGATACATTCATATGGCCTGTTGGGCTCATAGTAATGATAGGGTATCTGGGGGTTGGCATTGCTGGCTGCAGTAGTTGGACAGCACCATCCCATAGATGTGGACCTGGCCACAGAGATCTATAGCAATTACCATGGTGATTGTCTGTGCTCAGCCAATATTGAGACTATGCTTTCCTGTCTCACCCCAGAAGAGGTCATCAAACTGCTGCATGTGGGGAGGTGAGATGGCATAGGTATCCATGTTCATGTTGGGGAAGGCAAGACCCATGCCCTGGATGACATATAGCAAGCTGCCATTGGGTTTCTGCATTTTTTTGGGATGTAGCCAGAAGATGAACATAATCTCCAGTGTTTTGTTGACAAAATCCTGGGACCCTGTAGAACATGGTACACATTGGAGTGAGCCATAGCTTGAAAGATGTCTTGCTACCCATGTTTGCCTCATAGTCTGTGGTGGGTACATCATTCATGTGTATGGTACACTCTGCCCATTCAATCTCTGGTCACAGCCTCATTCCCAGAAGGCAATTTGAATTGGTGATGATCACATTGGTGACAGCTGTCAGCAATGACACACTTCTTTAGGTTGGGTAACCAGTGGAAGCAGCCTCAAAGAGAACTATGGGGAAAGACATTGTCGACCCTGTAGGAGCTGTAGAGGATGAGGAAGATGATGAACACAAACAGGGCCTCTAGCACCACTGATTGTTGGCTCTTATTCTTATAGTCTCTCCAGCAGAGATTGGGATGGGCGTAGCCTTCTAGTCATCTGGGAGAGGGGAAAATGGGTCACACCTCCCCCAGGTAGCACTTGTACCCAGTACTATCCACATGGTGCTGCAGCTAGTATGCTGGGCCCCCAGCACTCTGCAGCCCCAGAACTCCTACTGGCCCTGGCCTTGCTGCCCATTCTTTTTTTTTTTTTTAAAGCAATTGGGGTTAAGTAACTTGCTCAAGGTTACACGGCCAGGTGCTTCTGGGTGGGTGCTAAGTGTCTGAGCCCGGATTCGATACCCAGGTCATCTTGACTCTGGGGCCGGCGATCTTACTCGCTGTGCTACCTGGCACCCCCCTTGCTGCCCATTCTTGTCATTCTTTACCTAAGTGCTTGCATTCCATTAGCTTGGAAGTTATTGCTCCTTTGGTCCCCAGGCCTAGCCTGTCCTAGGTAGCTGACTTTTCCTAACTTTGGAAGGCAGGAGAGGATTCTTCCTTCGCTGAATCTGAATTAGGTTGCAGAAAGTAGTTGGAGAAATATTAAAAGGAAGTCCTAAAGTGTACAAAGAACAAAGACACTTATAAATATTGAATGAAAGAATAAGCCCAACTAGAAATTTTGCCATTATTCATTGCAGTGTTGGATGAATAATCTGCAAGTTGTTTGAAGAATTCCAGCATCACAGAGGCAGAAGGGTCTTCAGAAACCATCAAGCCCAACCTATACCTGGTCACAAATACCCTTTTCAACATGCCTGACAAGTGATCATTGAGTCTCTGCTTGAAGACCTTCCCCAAGGGAGAACCTACCACGTCCTAGGCAACCTGCTCCACTTTGGGGTGAGCTAATTGTTAGAAAGGTCTTCCTCATGGCAGGCCTAAACTATTCCCTCAGGAACTTCATCTCATTGTTTCTAGTCCTGCCCTATCTGGCACTGAGTAGAATGAATCTATTCCCTCTTCCAGGTGAAAGCTCTTCAAATACTTGAAGGGAGCTAGTATGTCTCTTCTAAGTCCACTCTTCTCTAAGCTAAACACTGCAGTTCCTTCAGCCTCATGAAGGATTTCTTATGGCATGATCTGAAGACACTTCATTCAGTTAAATTCAGCAGATGTTTATGGAGTCTTTCTGTGCGCTCTGCTTTGCGCTGAGCCACAAGCCTTTGGGCTAACAGAGTGCTTTGGATCAGTCAGATCTGAAAATAACACCTCTCTGAAGTGACCATGAAAAACAGGAGGAAGAGAGGATTTCTTTTGTCAAGATTTCAGGAACCCATACATCTGCTGCATGAGTGCAGTCCATCCCTATCACTGAAACTGGGCTTTCAACTCTTCGGTGATGGGCAGTTGAGTGGGTATTGTGTATACAGCTTGGGAACAACTCGAGGAGAGTTTGCCAAGGTGAAGATGGATGATGAGTCACCTCTTTCTCCTTCTTATAAACTCCCATATATCTTGTAGTTTGTGCCACTTGATCCATTAATTATATTCTATCTTGATAGCTGGTAGTCTTTTCTTTCTACAGTGTATCATAGCAGATGGAGTACCAGCCTCAGAGGCAGGAAAACCTGGGTTCAAATCCTGCCTTTTGAGACATACCTCTCTGTAGCCCCCTGCAAATCTCTGAGCCACTCAGTGCATTAGGCAGCTCTGTAAGACTCTAAGTTGTAGGCAGGTGTGGGCTGTAGTCAGTCAAATTTTAAGTGTGACCATTTAGACCTTAAAAATTGCAAACACCATGAATCAGAGCTTGATTTATTGCCTTGTTGATTGTCTAGACTTAAGAAAGTGATGGAGAAAATATTAATAATACAGATGAAACTTAATGCATTTATTTTACCAGAGAGCCAATTGCTGAACATTTATGAGCACATCTAGCAAGGTGTATCAGCAATGCCATATTCACAATGCCTATAGAGATTACAAATATGCTGATATAATTATCCATCACAAAATACGTCAGGTTTGCCATTTGGGGAAATAAACTAGAAAATTTATTAAGATACCAAAAGACTGAGTCCCAAAACCAGAAAGTGAAAGCCATCAGAGTTGTTATGACATTGGCACAGGTAGATAAAGTAGAAAGCACCCACATTTTCAAGCCTTTAAAACAGAACAGGCTACCTCAGGCAAAGGTCCTCCTCTCCCCACTCACAGCAACCACCCAGCGTCCTGGAAGAGCGCAAAAAAAAAAGGCAACTGCCGCCAACTGCCAACCACAGGACCGTTAGCTCGGCTTTTTTTTTTTTTCTTGCTCTGCTATGTCAGCACATCCATGGGGCATGGGAGATCTTTAAATCCCATAACCCTTACATTCGGCCCCAAGATCTTTCATGTCCCTTACTTGGCAAAAATACAGTAGGAATAACTGGTGTCAACAAAATTTCACAACAATATAACAAGAATAGCACACAATAAACACAAAAAAACCATATTTTAGGGTGGGGCTTGAGCACAAGCTCCCCATCATTCCCCCCACCCCAAACAAATGGGGCCCCAAAATCTTGTGGTAAGGGGTGAAGATCTCTTCTTCTATGGCTACTTGCTGCTGAAATCGGATGTAGAGCTGTCCCTGTCCTTAGGGGTCCCATTTGAGAGGTCAGTTCTTAATATGCTTGATGCCAGGTCCAAGGATGACACATCACAGTTGCAGACAGGGGGTGACATCCAGCTTAAGCTATCAGGCATCTACAGATGGAGGGTACCAAGCCTGTGGAAACAAATCTAACAAACAAGGTGAACAAACAAAAAATCAAGAACAATAACCAGACTATTGTAGCCTCACTCACGGTAGAATAAATGATTTAAGGGTACAATTTTGTAATCATCTTCTCCAGAATAAACAATAGTTACAGTGTTATCCTTCCCATATGCTATAATCTCTGCAGCCTTGGCTTCTTCAAAAGCTTTACTCTGGTCAAGTCCCCAATCGAATTCATATTTCTTCCGTGTGACTCTATATAAAGGTTTTAAAATCTGTCCCAAATGTGGAATGTGGTGCCTCCAGTATCCAAACAATCCTATGAACTTTTGGGCCTCCTTCTTATTGGTAGGGGTAGGAAAATCCTGAATCTTTTGTCGGGCTTGAGGAAGAATCTCCCTTAACCCCTTGTTCCATTGTATACCCAAAAACTTCACATTCTGAGCTGGTCCTTGAACCTTTGCAGGGTTAATTTCCCACCCTTTACTTTTCATATGCTCAATTAGAAGGGTCAAACTCCTTTCCACTACTTTCGCATCTTTTCCCTGTATCATGATATCATCAATGTAGTGGGTAAGCTGTACACCAGGTAGCTTTAATTCATCCAACTGTTCAGCCACAATCCTGTGACAAATAGTGGGGCTATGTATATACCCTTGTGGCAAGCGAGTAAAAGTATATTGTCTACCCTGCCAAGTGAAAGCGAAGTGGTCCCATTGTTTAGAGTCTATTGGGATGGTGAAGAAGGCATTTGCCAAGTCAATAACTGCATACCAAGTCCCATCATATTTCTGGATCCTTTCTATTAAGGTGATGGTATCTGGAACAGCAGCATACAAAGAAGGAGTCACCTTATTCAACTGTCTATAATCCACAGTCATTCTCCATGTCCCATCTGATTTTCTTACTGGCCAGACAGGATTATTCCATCTTGTGGTTGTAGGGACTAACACTCCTGCTTCAACATATTCCTTTATAGTAGTGGCAATTTCATCTTGCCCACCTGGCACACGATACTGTTTTAAAGTAATTACTTCAGAAGGTTCAGGTAAAGTGATTGGGTCCATTTTTAGTTTTCCTACTAAAACTGTATTAATTCCTATCTTCCTCACAGCAAATTGGTATCTTCCTTCAGGTAAATTCAGAGTCATGCCTCTCAATATATCTATTCCAATGATGTATTCAGGAATGGGTACAACAACCACAGCATATTCCTTCTTAGGTAACTGCCCAATTTTCCTTGTTATTTTAACCTGTCTGGCTGATATTTCAGTGTCTCCTAGACCTGTGATGGTAATAGGAGTTCCATGTTTAAACTTATCAGGGTTTCCATAGATAAGTGTGGCCTCAGCCCCAGTATCAATCAGTGCCCTAGTCACAGTAGTCGATCCATTCTTCCAATTGATTGTTAAACCAATATGGGGTCTGCAATCTCTTCTGCATATTTCTTTTATCTGGGCTGGGGCTTGGCCTATCTCCTATTCCCCCTGAAGGTGGGGCAAACTTGGATACAAAGATTCAGATTCAGAAATACCTGCGGGGGTGGTTCCTGCTTCCCTGTTCATTCTAATGCTAAGTACCTTTTCTTGGTACAGCTTATGCAGCTCTTCAGTTGGAATACCATCTATTCTTCTAAAGTCCACCCCAGCTCTTAATAGAGCAGTAAACAGTTCCCTTCTTGTGGGTCTATTTTGTCTCTGAATCCTCTGGCTGTTTACTCTTCTCTCTCGAGGCAATTTGTCTTTTTCCCATTCCCCTAAATCGCTTAATTGTGAAATCTTATCCAGCACCTCTGAAAGAGGGTGCCCTATTTCTCCAATTAAAAGAGTCAGAATTAGGTGCTTATATGCAGGAGGAGCCGTCTTCACTATGATATTTCTATGAGGAACTCCTAGGGGGGTATCATAATATGCATTTGCATCTCCAATCAGGATAGCAGTTTTCATTACCTCCTCCTTTAACTTTCTCATACAGTCTCTAAGTGAGTACCAGGGTCTGTCTCCCCTAGGCCACATAGATTCAGTTGGATATTGCTTTTTGCAACCTTCTGCAGCTAAAGCTAGAAGATTAGTTTTGTTATTTCCTCCTTGCATATGGTGATCCCTAAAAGCCTGGTGTACAAAAGGATTCTGACTGATACTTATGAATTTTAAACAGTCCTCATTGTCCAGTGTTATTCCTCCTGCGCCTTCATCAGTGATTCTTACTATCCAAGACACTAAAGACTCCCCCATTCTTTGGGTAAATCTACTCAATATATCAGTGATCTCCTGTTGAGTGAAATCCTCAATTATCTCCCTGGACTCTGTTTTGCCTCGGTGGTTCTCCTGCCTTCTTCTTCGTATGGGGAGAGCTTCTACATTAGGAGACTCCTCATCTAACCTTGTTCCATTCTCCTCACACACATTCTCCTGGAAGCTGTCAGGGCAACTCTGCCCAGCCTGTACAAAAGCTGCATGCACATTCCTTCTGCTAGTTTTTTGCTTCCTTTTAGCTACATGAACAGTAGCTTGCTCCTGGACCACATGGGTCCCTCCAGTTTGCTCTTCTGAGTACTGTGACACAGAAGAATCCTCAGGCAAACCAGCTGACTCCCTAGCCATCCTAGCTCTTTCCTTCAGCAGCTTATCCCTACTTTTACACATAAGGCGATAACTTGTTAGCAGCACCCAGCCTCTCCTGCACACTCCTGCCAGTTCTTTGCCTGGTTCTATGGGTATTGCTTTCAAACATCTTTCCAAATCTCCAGGTTCTCCCTCTTTTAGCCTTGGTTCCCAGTTTTCACAGGGCCCTGTGCTTTTAGCCCATTCTCTGGCTAGAGAGGAATAAGGCAAATCCTCCCATCCTGGAATAGCCATTTCTCCCTCTAAAGCCCCACTGCTTCCAAATAGAGGCCTGACATTTTGTGATCCCATCCTCGTCGCCAAATGTATCAGCAATGCCATATTCACAATGCCTATAGAGATTACAAATATGCTGATATAATTATCCATCACAAAATACGTCAGGTTTGCCATTTGGGGAAATAAACTAGAAAATTTATTAAGATACCAAAAGACTGAGTCCCAAAACCAGAAAGTGAAA
>NW_027187360.1:21858435-21863912 GCF_028583685.1 Petaurus breviceps papuanus | reverse complement strand
ACCGTTAGCTCGGCTTTTTTTTTTTTTCTTGCTCTGCTATGTCAGCACATCCATGGGGCATGGGAGATCTTTAAATCCCATAACCCTTACATTCGGCCCCAAGATCTTTCATGTCCCTTACTTGGCAAAAATACAGTAGGAATAACTGGTGTCAACAAAATTTCACAACAATATAACAAGAATAGCACACAATAAACACAAAAAAACCATATTTTAGGGTGGGGCTTGAGCACAAGCTCCCCATCATTCCCCCCACCCCGAACAAATGGGGCCCCAAAATCTTGTGGTAAGGGGTGAAGATCTCTTCTTCTATGGCTACTTGCTGCTGAAATCGGATGTAGAGCTGTCCCTGTCCTAAGGGGTCCCATTTGAGAGGTCAGTTCTTAATATGCTTGATGCCAGGTCCAAGGGTGACACATCACAGTTGCAGACAGGTGGTGACATCCAGCTTAAGCTATCAGGCATCTACAGATGGAGGGTACCAAGCCTGTGGAAACAAATCTAACAAACAAGGTGAACAAACAAAAAATCAAGAAGAAGCAAAGAGACAATAACCAGACTATTGTAGCCTCACTCACGGTAGAATAAATGACTTAAGGGTACAATTTTGTAATCATCTTCTCCAGAATAAACAATAGTTACAGTGTTATCCTTCCCATATGCTATAATCTCTGCAGCCTTGGCTTCTTCAAAAGCTTTACTCTGGTCAAGTCCCCAATCGAATTCATATTTCTTCCGTGTGACTCTATATAAAGGTTTTAAAATCTGTCCCAAATGTGGAATGTGGTGCCTCCAGTATCCAAACAATCCTATGAACTTTTGGGCCTCCTTCTTATTGGTAGGGGTAGGAAAATCCTGAATCTTTTGTCGGGCTTGAGGAAGAATCTCCCTTAACCCCTTGTTCCATTGTATACCCAAAAACTTCACATTCTGAGCTGGTCCTTGAACCTTTGCAGGGTTAATTTCCCACCCTTTACTTTTCATATGCTCAATTAGAAGGGTCAAACTCCTTTCCACTACTTTCGCATCTTTTCCCTGTATCATGATATCATCAATGTAGTGGGTAAGCTGTACACCAGGTAGCTTTAATTCATCCAACTGTTCAGCCACAATCCTGTGACAAATAGTGGGGCTATGTATGTACCCTTGTGGCAAGCGGGTAAAAGTATATTGTCTACCCTGCCAAGTGAAAGCGAAGTGGTCCCATTGTTTAGGGTCTATTGGGATGGTGAAGAAGGCATTTGCCAAGTCAATAACTGCATACCAAGTCCCATCATATTTCTGGATCCTTTCTATTAAGGTGATGGTATCTGGAACAGCAGCATACAAAGAAGGAGTCACCTTATTCAACTGTCTATAATCCACAGTCATTCTCCATGTCCCATCTGATTTTCTTACTGGCCAGACAGGATTATTCCATCTTGTGGTTGTAGGGACTAACACTCCTGCTTCAACATATTCCTTTATAGTAGTGGCAATTTCATCTTGCCCACCTGGCACACGATACTGTTTTAAAGTAATTACTTCAGAAGGTTCAGGTAAAGTGATTGGGTCCATTTTTAGTTTTCCTACTAAAACTGTATTAATTCCTATCTTCCTCACAGCAAATTGGTATCTTCCTTCAGGTAAATTCAGAGTCATGCCTCTCAATATATCTATTCCAATGATGTATTCAGGAATGGGTACAACAACCACAGCATATTCCTTCTTAGGTAACTGCCCAATTTTCCTTGTTATTTTAACCTGTCTGGCTGATATTTCAGTGTCTCCTAGACCTGTGATGGTAATAGGAGTTCCATGTTTAAACTTATCAGGGTTTCCATAGATAAGTGTGGCCTCAGCCCCAGTATCAATCAGTGCCCTAGTCACAGTAGTCGATCCATTCTTCCAATTGATTGTTAAACCAATATGGGGTCTGCAATCTCTTCTGCATATTTCTTTTATCTGGGCTGGGGCTTGGCCTATCTCCTATTCCCCCTGAAGGTGGGGCAAACTTGGATACAAAGATTCAGATTCAGAAATACCTGCGGGGGTGGTTCCTGCTTCCCTGTTCATTCTAATGCTAAGTACCTTTTCTTGGTACAGCTTATGCAGCTCTTCAGTTGGAATACCATCTATTCTTCTAAAGTCCACCCCAGCTCTTAATAGAGCAGTAAACAGTTCCCTTCTTGTGGGTCTATTTTGTCTCTGAATCCTCTGGCTGTTTACTCTTCTCTCTCGAGGCAATTTGTCTTTTTCCCATTCCCCTAAATCGCTTAATTGTGAAATCTTATCCAGCACCTCTGAAAGAGGGTGCCCTATTTCTCCAATTAAAAGAGTCAGAATTAGGTGCTTATATGCAGGAGGAGCCGTCTTCACTATGATATTTCTATGAGGAACTCCTAGGGGGGTATCATAATATGCATTTGCATCTCCAATCAGGATAGCAGTTTTCATTACCTCCTCCTTTAACTTTCTCATACAGTCTCTAAGTGAGTACCAGGGTCTGTCTCCCCTAGGCCACATAGATTCAGTTGGATATTGCTTTTTGCAACCTTCTGCAGCTAAAGCTAGAAGATTCGTTTTGTTATTTCCTCCTTGCATATGGTGATCCCTAAAAGCCTGGTGTACAAAAGGATTCTGACTGATACTTATGAATTTTAAACAGTCCTCACTGTCCAGTGTTATTCCTCCGGCGCCTTCATCAGTGATTCTTACTATCCAAGACACTAAAGACTCCCCCATTCTTTGGGTAAATCTACTCAATATATCAGTGATCTCCTGTTGAGTGAAATCCTCAATTATCTCCCTGGACTCTGTTTTGCCTCGGTGGTTCTCCTGCCTTCTTCTTCGTATGGGGAGAGCTTCTACATTAGGAGACTCCTCATCTAACCTTGTTCCATTCTCCTCACACACATTCTCCTGGAAGCTGTCAGGGCAACTCTGCCCAGCCTGTACAAAAGCTGCATGCACATTCCTTCTGCTAGTTTTTTGCTTCCTTTTAGCTACATGAACAGTAGCTTGCTCCTGGACCACATGGGTCCCTCCAGTTTGCTCTTCTGAGTACTGTGACACAGAAGAATCCTCAGGCAAACCAGCTGACTCCCTAGCCATCCTAGCTCTTTCCTTCAGCAGCTTATCCCTACTTTTACACATAAGGCGATAACTTGTTAGCAGCACCCAGCCTCTCCTGCACACTCCTGCCAGTTCTTTGCCTGGTTCTATGGGTATTGCTTTCAAACATCTTTCCAAATCTCCAGGTTCTCCCTCTTTTAGCCTTGGTTCCCAGTTTTCACAGGGCCCTGTGCTTTTAGCCCATTCTCTGGCTAGAGAGGAATAAGGCAAATCCTCCCATCCTGGAATAGCCATTTCTCCCTCTAAAGCCCCACTGCTTCCAAATAGAGGCCTGACATTTTGTGATCCCATCCTCGTCGCCAAATGTATCAGCAATGCCATATTCACAATGCCTATAGAGATTACAAATATGCTGATATAATTATCCATCACAAAATACGTCAGGTTTGCCATTTGGGGAAATAAACTAGAAAATTTATTAAGATACCAAAAGACTGAGTCCCAAAACCAGAAAGTGAAAGCCATCAGAGTTGTTATGACATTGGTACAGGTAGATAAAGTAGAAAGCACCCACATTTTCAAGCCTTTAAAACAGAACAGGCTACCTCAGGCAAAGGTCCTCCTCTCCCCACTCACAGCAACCACCCAGCGTCCTGGAAGAGCGCTCCCAGCAGCTCCGGCCTCTGGCAGTGCTCAGCAGGAGTTCCAACTAAAAAAAAAAAAAAAAGGCAACTGCCCCCAACTCCCAACCCCCGGACGGTTACCCGGCCTTTTTTTTTTTTTTTCTTGCTCTGCTATGTCAGCACGTCCATGGGGCATGGGAGATCTTTAAATCCCATAACCCTTACACAAGGAAGCTGCTGACCTGCCTTAGTGAAGCAAATTTCCTAACCCAAAAGTTCCCCATGCCAATGAAATCATAGGTTCAGTTCTATCTCTTCTTCCCAGATAGACCATGAAATCTTTTAGGGCAGAAATATCTTCTTCTCTTTTTACAAGGCTAATAGCACAGGACAGTAGGTCCTCAGTAAGTGTACGTATGTAAATATATACACATGTATATATAATTATCTGTTTATATATTTATGTCTACATATGCATATGTGTGTGTATTTCCCTTCTACAATATTGGAAAAGATCTGTGAGTTCATCAATGTGCACTTATTATCTCAACTGATGAATATCATGTTCCCATTATTAAGAGATCTCATGAGTTGGTATAGATAAAAAACCATTTCTACCATCAGTAACCAACCTTCTTGTGATGAGCCCTTTGATGACAGACTGATAGGGCCCATAACCTAAACAATTCAAGTTTGGCAGAGCCTGCCAAAGCTTGGGCATTGCTGGAATAACTTTTGAGAACTCATGGTCATCTCTATTCCAAATAAGATTTTAGTAGAGATTGGTGGTGTTGGGGCAACAAGGTGGCACAGTGGATAGAATGCTAGACCTGCAATCAGGAAGACTCATATTCCAGAGTTCAAATCTGGCCTCAGATATTTACTAGTTGTGTGACCTTGGGCAAGTCACTTAACCCTGTTTGCCTCAGTTCCTTATCTGTAAAATGAATTGTAAAAGGAAATGGCAAACCACTCCAGAAACTATGCAAGAAAACCCTAAATGGGGCTGCAGAGAGTCAGATGTGACTGACAAACAACTTAACAACAACAAATATAAATATCAACACATATGTATATATTATATCTATTATGACCACATAAAGGGACAGAGGCATATAGTTTACTTGAGAATGGTTTCTGGGAACCACACTCAAAGCAGATTTTTAAAAAGCTCATAGATGTGGAGATCAAAGAGACCTTAGAGGCTTTTGACTATAACTCCATCGTCTTCTTTTCAAATGAAGAAACTGAAGCACAGAGAGGTTAAGTGAAGCTGTCATGGCCATAACCCTAGTAAGTCTCTGTAGTAAGAGTTGAACCCAGGTCTTCCTGACTCTAAATTCAGTGTTCTATCCACCACACCATGATGATTCTCACTAGAGCTCTAAAAAACTCTTACTGGGGCCATCTTAAAAACCACGAGAAGAGGCAATATGTTCATGCTGATGTCATTCTCTAACAGTATTGACTGCTTAATAAGCGAGTTACCTTTTATCATTCCCTTCATTGAGGAGAGGAGGGATTTCTCTAGGAGAGGGATTTCATAGGAACAGGACCTCAGAAGGAGATTGCCCTCAGGTACTTGTGCCAGAGGTTAGAAGATGCTGGTGAGGTGGGTGTGGGTGTGGTGGAGGAGCATGCTCCCTCCATGTCAATGCCTGGGAGCAAAGCTCCATTCTAGCTGACTGTTCACAGGGCCATAAACTTATAACAGTTAGCTCCTTTGCCCATACCCACCCACAGGCATGCGCTAAGAGAGACAGAGACAGAGAGAGACACAGAGAGGAGAGAGAGACAGAG
>NW_027187360.1:21856055-21858425 GCF_028583685.1 Petaurus breviceps papuanus | reverse complement strand
AGAGAGACAGAGAGAAATAGAGAGACACAGAGAGACAGAGAGAGGAGGGAGAGAGAGAGAGTAGAGAAAGGAGGGAAAGGAGATGGGGGGAGAAAGGGGGATAGAGAGACAGAGACAGAGGGGGGGAGAGAGAGATTGTGTGTGTGTGTATAAAACAGTAGTGATGGTAGTGGAAATCTAGTAAAATAAAGCAGGAGAGGAGGCTTAGCTCTTTGTTTAGTTCTGCAGGCCACAGACCAGAAGCCAGATATATCATTATTATGGTGCCTTGGCTCGTCAGTTCTCAGGGTGCCCAAGGAGAAAAATTGTACAGGTGGAAACATGAGATTAGGATGGAGGGAGCTCTACCTGGAGTGAGCAAGTAGAACTTTAGCAGTCCGGGGCTATTTCAGGTATTAGGAAAGAAAAATGATGCAAAGAGTGAAGGAATCCTTTTCACAGTGGGGAATTTAAATGCAGAGAAGGCAGCAGAGCTAAGAACTTCAAATGAAAAATTTTTCAGCTGACTTCTCATCTGGGTGAAAGTAGGGAATGGCTGAAGCTAGGGAACAGTGATGCAAGATGAGAAGAAGAAGGTGGTTAATTAGGTAATACAAATCTCCATCCAGGAGTGACATTAGTCAATATTGACATTTCCAATTCCTTGCCAAATGTTGTGTTGAAACATCCCTTATGACTTTTTGTCTATCAGATTCACTCTATTAAGCCTCTCAGTGATATCTTTGGCAAGGGGAAAGAATGAGGAGGGGCCCAGGGAAGTTTATTCTGCTTCATACTTCCTCTATTGGAATCCAGGTTAAAATGGAGACAGCATGGAGTACTTGAAAAAAACAACAACAACACTGGATTTGAAGTTTGAGGGTCTGGGTTCAAATGCAAACTCTCCTATCTGTGTGACCTTGGGCAAGTTGCTTAACCTTTCTGGCATCCACTTCCTTACATATAAAATGACATTTCAACTAGATGGTTTCTAACTGTTCCTTCCAGCATTAAACCTATGATAATTTCATTCTCCATCAAAATGCAGCTGCTTTCTCCTAATTAAACCAATTTTATAGACTGTTCATCTGTAGAAGTTTCATTTCCTGGTGACATGTTGAGTAGGAACATTTGTAAGTAAAATGTTTAAGAATAGTTGGAGTGGGGTGGCCAGGTAGCACAGTGAGTAAGAGCACCGGCCCCAGTGTCGGGTTGACCTGGGATCGAATCCAGGCTCAGATACTTAGCACCACACCCAGAAATAACTGGCTGTGTAACCTTGAGCAAGTTACTTAACCCCAATTGCTTAAAAAAAATACTTGGAGCAAGAGAAACTTTGGGGATAACCTTCAAGAAAGCCAAACAAGGGTGAAATCAGCTCAACAAGCTTCTGAGATCAAAGTATGTGTAAGGAAAGAAAAGAGTATGTGTTGGGAAGATCAGTTGCGTCCCCACAGTATTAATTTCCAGCATGTGTCCAACTGTTGCTCAGTTTCTCCCCAGAGAAGGCTAACAGCATCCATCTCAGTCTGATTTAAACAAATCTGATTGTTCACCTTTCAGTCTGATTGTTAAGCTTCCTTATTGAAGTAGTGTAGATCCGTGGCTCTGAACTAGAAATTCTGAAGCTGTTGACTCCTCCTCCTTGCACCCCCACCCTCCAGTTAATTTGGGATGGAAGGATATTTGCTAATTACTGGGGCCCCAGAGGAAAGACATTTTCTTTTTTGCAATTTGCTCTTGGGTAAAAGACAAAACACACAAACAGCTCATCTAACTCAGAAGTACAAATAATTCCATCTGTTCAATTTGCAAAAAAAAGTTGGATTCTGTCTGCTCACAACCTGAGAAACAGTTTATTCCTTTATAAATTTCTCCCTTCACTAAAGCCCTTTAATATCCTGGTGCCTCATTATGCTTAGCGGTAGCTATGGGTTCTGTAATAAAAATAAACATTTATATGGTTTTTTAAGGTTTGCAAAGCACTTTAAAAATATTATCTCATTTGATCCTTTACAGCAGCCCAGGGAGGTAAATGCTAATATTATCCCCACATTACCCCTGAGGAAAAGAAGACAATACCACTGAAACACAATCTCTGGTGGGTTCTAACATGCTGGAAACAACCCAAGTATGGGATTGGATGTTCATCATCAGAGGACTAGATTATGCTCAGAGAGGTTAATTTAATTCAATTCAATAAGCATTTATTAAACACCCACTGTACATCTGGACTGTATATTCTTAAGCAATGGAGATGGGAAGACAAAAATGAAAACGATCTCTGCTGTTGATCTGGCATTCTACTGGGGAGGCAGGGCAACTTGTACACAGATAAGTAAGTTCTATCTATCTATCTATCTATCTATCTATCTATCTATCTATCTATCT
>NW_027187360.1:21814670-21856045 GCF_028583685.1 Petaurus breviceps papuanus | reverse complement strand
CTATCTATCTATCTATCTATCTATCTATCTATCTATCTATCTATCTACCCCTATCATCTATTTACCCATATATCCATCTAGTCCTCTCTTTCCCTCTTCCTTATCTATCATTGATCATCTCTTCTCTTCTCTTCTCTTCTCTTCTCTTCTCTTCTCTTCTCTTCTCTTCTCTTCTCTTCTCTTCTCTTCTCTTCTCTTCTCTTCTCTTCTCTCTCTTTCTCTCTCTCTCTGCCCCCCTTCTCTTCTCCCCCTCTCCCCTATCATCCTTCCATCTATCTATTCACAAAAGAGTGAAAGGAGATGATTATTCATATTTCTTCTTTAGGTTCAAACTTGTTCATTGTAATTTTGCAGCATTTATTTTTAATTGTTTTGTGGTAGTGGTTCTTTCCATTTATATTGTTGTAATCATTGTGTATTTTCTTTTGTTCTACTTACTTCACTTTATGTCAGTTCCATAAGTCATTCCATCCTTCTCTGTCTTCTTCATACTGATCATTTCTTACATAGTGATATTCCATTATATTCATATGTCACAATTTGCTTAGCTGTTTCCTAGTCTGTGGACATCTATTTTGTTTCTGGTTCTTTTAGACCACAAAAAATGTGGTTACGAATATGTTAGTATGTACATGGGGCCTTTCTCTTTATCAATGACTTCCTTGGGGAAGCAGTGAAATCTTTGAGTCTGGACATTTTAACTCTCAAGGTCTATGTATTTGCCTTCTGATACCCAGCCTAAGTAAGTTCTGAGAGTCTCATCATCACTTTGATCATAAGAGAGTCATGTTTTGGCACTGTCTACTAAGTCAAAAAACTAAGTCAAAATCCACTGAAAAGGGCAGTGGCAAGCCACTTCAGTATCTTTGCCAAGAAAACTGCAAGGACAGTATTGGCCTGTTATGGTCTATGGGATCACAAAGAGTTAGACACAACTGAATGACTGAACAGCAACACTAAATCAAAGATTCTGTGATCTGCCATATTGAAAGAGAAGGTCGGACCACTTATAGAAAGATTTGACTTTCTATGGGCTATGCTTTCCAGTTGGACCTGAGAGATAACCTTATTCTAAGACCTAATTTTATTTTGTTTTTGGGCCAGATACACAATTTCACCACGATAGGGGCCTTCAAATGATGATTTGATAGAGAGCTTTCCAAGAAAAAAAAAACTACCATGGCATCAAATTTGAGGCTTTTACTTTCCACCTTAAATGTGTTGACCTGCTTACAAAATAGCCTAACCCTAATCATGGAAAAAATATTAGACTTGGAGTCAGAGGACCTGAGTTCAAGTGCCAGCCCTGACATTTATAAGCTTTGTAACTGAAGGTAAATCACTTAACCTCTCTGACCCTATTTCCTCATCTGTAAAATATATATAACAAAATTTGTGCTATTTACTTCACAAATTTATTATGAATTTTATTAAATTGTGAAGTGCAACAAAAATAAAACCTATCATGATTTGTGTTTCCTTTGTGTTTCCCTCTTATGGCTGAGGGAATAATGGGCAATTGGCAGCTAATCTTGGGGCCCCTTGTGAAGCACAAAACCAATGACAATACACTAGATCTTAAAAAAAGAAATTTTATTGATTTTTTTTGCTTTTATGTTGCCAAAATTTCCCTTTATGCCCCTCCTCCTTTCCTTCCCAGAAAACCATCCCATGTAACAAATTATTTTCTTTTAAAAGAAAAAAGAGCAGGAAAAAAAATCAGAAAACTGATCAATACATGGGAAAAAATCTGAAAATCTATGCAATAATCATCACCCATAGACCTCTCACCTCTGCAAAGTAATTGGAAGGAGTGTCTTCTGTGAGCTGTACTATTATTAAAACCTTATTAAAGTTCTTACCCATGTTCCCCATTTTATTTTCTTGAAGCCCTGTCTAATTTCATCGGGCTCAGATTAATGTGTAGCCGTTTGCTAGTCAGTGACTGATGGTGCAAAGATAGTAGCAGTAGGTCATTGTAATATATTTTTTTCCTCTTCTTTCATGACTTTTGTTGTCTCCCCCTCTTTGGCCAGAGAGAAGAATGGAATTTAAGTCTTCTGCTACTTCCCAAGCTTCCTCTAAACGTCCAAAGTACTGTTCTCCTTGCTCATAAAGAGAATCTTCATTGACTTAGAAATATTTATTAATTTAAATTTTTTCCATTTAACAATATTTTATTTTTTCCAATTACATGTAAAGATAGTTTTCAACATTCACTTTTATAAGATTTTGAGTTCAAAATTTTTTATCCCTCTCTATTTCCCTTTCCCCCTACCTAAGACAGCAAACAATCTGATATAGGCTATACATATATAATCATATTAAATATGTTTCCATATTAGTCATGACATAAAATAAGAATTAGAACAAAAGGGAAAAACCATGAGAAAAAAAGAGAAAATAGTATGCTTCAATTTGCATTCTCTATAGCTGTTTCTCTGAATGTGGATAGCATTTTCCATCATGAATCTTTTAGAATTGTCTTAGATCATGGTATTTCTGAGAACAGCTAAGTCTATCATAGCTGATCATTGCACGATGTTGCTATTACTGTGTACCATGTTCTCCTGGTTCTGCTCATTTTCTAAAGTCCACCTGCTCATCATTTCTTATAGCATTATAGTATTCCATTACATTCCTGAACAACAACTTGTTCACCATTCCCCAGTCAATGGGCATCCCTTCAATTTTAATTTTTTGCCACCACAAAAGAGCTGCTATAAATATTTTTGTACATGTGGATCTTTCTCTATTTTTTATGATCTCTTTGAGATATAGACCTAGTAGTGGTATTGCTGGATCCAAGTGTATGCACAATTGTATTGCAGTTTGGACATAGTTCCAAATTGTTCTCCAGAATGGTTGGATCAGTCCACAACTCCACCGACAATAATTTTCCCACCTCTTCTCCAACATTTATATTTTTTTCTGTCATATTAGCCAATCTGTAGGTGTGAGGTGGTATCTCAGAGTTGTTTCAATTGCATTTTTCTAATCAATGATTTAGAGCATTTTTTCATATGACTATAGATAGCTTTAATTTCTTCATCTGAAAACTTCCTATTCATATTCTTTGACCATTTATCAATTGGAGAATGACTTGTTTTCTTACAGATTTGACTCAGTTCTCTATATATTTGAGGAATTAGGCCTTTATCAGAAACACTGGCTATAAAAATTGCTTCTCAGCTTTCTGCTTTCATTCTAATCTTGGGCACAATGACTTTATTTATGCAAACATTTTAAATTTAATGTAATAAAAATTATCCATTTTTGCATTCCTTACTCCATAGATCTGACAGGTAAACTATTCCTTGCTTCCTAATTTGCTTATGGTATCAACCTTTATGTTAGAAATATTTAAATGGAAAAATAAAATGGTCTTTTGGCTTTTTAGTGAAATTTTCCAGGTTCCAAAAATAAAATAATCTCCATTCATTCACCCTGAAGTTAAAATAGTTTATTGAGTCTCTTTCCTTTACATCTGAGGCAAGCGCTAAATGACATAGCCTAGACAGTGGACTGTTTCAAAGCCTGAGAGCAATGAATTCTTAATCAAAAGCCTACTTGAGCATGTGTTGCAACATCTCTGCCCAACCTGGAGCCTAAGACTAAGGACGAGAGAAGAAAAGGTGAGGGTCAGAGTGGCATAGCCTATTGTGCTCTGCTTTCACTTATGTAGTGTGAGTGAAGTGGAAAACTATCACAATAGCAGAAAATCCAAGTCTGTTGGCATGTGGCAATCATGGGATCAGCAGGGCAGCTAGGTGGTGCCATAGGGCACTGAGTGCTGGGCCTGGAGTCAGAAAGACCTGAATTCAAATCTGGCCCCAGACTCTTACTAGCTATGTGACCCTGGGCAAGTTACTTAGCTCTTAGTTGGTTTACTCATCTGTAAAATGAGCTGGAGAAGGAAATGGCAAATCACTCCAGTACCTTTGCAAGAAAACCTCAAATGGAGTTGTGAAGAGTCAGATATGACTGAGAAATGACTGAACAAAAAATCATGGCATGAGAAATTTAGAACTGAAAGGGACTCTGGAGATCTTCTAGTGTTCTCTTATTTTAGAGGTGAGGGAACCAAGGCCCAGGTAATAAATAGTGGAGGAGAAGTAATGCCTTCTAACTCCATGTTCTGTGTATTTTTTTCCTGCCACATCAAGATATGAAATAACACACACACATATACACACACATGCACACATGCGCACACACACACACACACTCTCTCTCTCTCTTACACACACACTACACTTCTTACACAGATACCTCCACCCTCCAAGCTAAGATAAGAAGTGTTAGCCTTTTCTGTGTATATAGTCTCGGGCAAGGTTCTGGGGAGACACAAGAAAAAGAGAAGAAAAGAAAAGATCCATTGTTTTCAAAGACATCAATGTCATGTGTATAAATCATGTCTCCACTATCCCCCCCCCCCAAAAAAAAAACCCCTACCTCACAAAGCAATTAGAGACCAAAAAATGCAGCATATTGTCAAATATTGTCATACAAATTATAAATCAAACAAACAAATACAGATTGAATATCTACTCTGTGCAAATTCTGTGTTAGGTCCCTGGAGATCTGGAGGGGAAAAATTTACAAAGAAAGTAACCCACTCACAGAGAATCAAGAGTTGACTAGGAAGAAGACTAGAATATTTGTTGATTGCTGTCCTTTGTGCTCAAAGACCAAAATGACCTAACTATTTTGGGGTCAAGGTACAGTGTGTCTGACCATGGCTGATCAGACCAATATAAGTTCTGCCACAGGCTCTACCACAGGTTGGGCACAAATAGTCCATATGAATATTTGGAGTGGAAATGTCTCTAAATTTGCACATCCCACTTTCTTTTGAGCTACTACAATTCAGCTTTGCTCGCAGACTATAGGACATTCTTTGATGCAGACATGCAATGCTGGGTGGTCCTGTGCCAGTGTTTTCCTTGTCTCACAATTGATTCCATGGTTCTTCAGAGAGACTTGGAGAGTGTTCTTGCATGTGATCTCCATATGAGGTCATGTGAGCACTTACCATGTGTGAGTTCTCTGCAAAATAGTCTTTTTAGGCAAACACATACTTGGTATTTGAACAATGTGCCAATTCAGTTTCCTGGCATGGTGCTGGTTACAGGATTACAACAATGAAGTCAGCACAATGGCCCTGTAGACTACCTCTTGTCTTCCACACTTTCCTTTGGAGCCTCCTGAATTCTGAGCTAGCTCTGGCAATGTGTGCATGCATCAACCTTGTCATCTATGTGTATATACCTGAAAAGTATACTGCCAAAGCAAATGAATTTATCCACAACATTCAAAGTCTGTCCATTAGAGGGGGCAGAACCAAAATAGCTCTCCAAATAACTTCAAATAATGTTTCAAAACAAATTCTGGAGCAGCAGAACCCACAAAAAGATGAAATGAAACAATTTTCCAGCCCAAGACAATTTAGAAAGTTGGCAGGACAGGTCTATCATGCTGGGGTGATAGTGGAGCACAGGCTACACCCAAAAAACCAGGAGTAGGGCTTGGAGTGACTGAATCAACAGCAGCAATGACAGTGCCACTTACAGAGTTCTCAGTCCAGAGATGGTAAGGGGGCCAGACAGCTGTCCAGAAGGCAGTTATAGAGGTCCCTTTCCTGGCCTTGGGTGCAGGACTCTGTTGCTCAGATCTGGGTCATAGTCCCAGGGTGAGAAAGAACACTAGCACACCAGAGCTTGTGGTTGCTGGGGAGTGGGGACCTTGGTCACAGTTCCAGGGCAGAAAAGAGGGCTTGGGATTGCTCACAGACTGGAGCACAGTCCAAAATAGTAATAAACACACCTCTCCTTAGATCACACTACCTAGGAAGAACTGAAAGCTTAAAGATCCCCAAAACTAGCTCTGAAAACAGCTGAACAAAAACCTGAAGTTTAGAGCACTGCCCCCTCCACTGCGGGGGGAGAGCCCAACTTTAACATGAAGTTAAAAGTCAAGGAAAAAGCTAGAAAAAAAATAAGCAAACAACAAAAACAAAAGGATCCTGACCATAGAAAATTACTATTGACAGAGAAGCTCAAAACACAAACTCAGAAGACAACAAATTCAAAACTACTACATCCAAAGCCTTAAAGAAAAATGTAAATTGGTCTCAGGCCATGGAAGGGCTCAAAAAGGATTTTAAAAATCAAATAAGAGAAGTAGAGGAAGAAACTGAGAAAAGAAATGAGAGTGATGCAAGAAAATCATGAAGAGTCAAAAGTTCTTTAAAGGAGACAAAAAAAATACTGAAGAAAATAACACCTTAAAAACCAGAATAGGCCAAATTTAAAAGAGGCAAAACAATCCAATAAAGAGAACACCTTAAAAAGCAAAATTGATCAAATTAAAAAAAAAGATATACAAAATTTCACCGAAGAAAATAACTCCTTAAAAAGGAGAATTGGCTAGAGCTCCAACCCTGGAGTCAGGAGGACCTGAATTCAAATCTGGCCTCAGACACTTAACTCATAAACTAGCCATATGACCTTGGGCAAGTCATTTAACCCCAATTGCCCTCCAAAAAAAAATAGAATTGGCCAATTGAAAAAGGAGGTGCAAAAGGTCACTGAAGAAAATATTTCCTTAAAAATTAGAATTGGGCAAATGGAAGCTAATGACTCCATGAGACATCAAGAAGCAATAAAACAAAATCAAAAGAATGAAAATATAAGAAAATGTGAAATATCTCATTAGAAAAAAACCTGACCTGGAAAATAGATCAATGAGAGATAATTTAAGAATTATTGAACTATCTGAAATGCGTAATAAAAAAGCCTGGGCATTATCTTTCAACAAATTATCAAGAAAAACTGCCTTGATATCCTAGCACTAGAGGGAAAAAATAGAAATTGAAAGAATCCACCAATTACTTCCTGAAAGAGATCCCAAAATGAAAACTTCAAGGATTATTACATCAATGATCATGGAACGATAGACAGGATCTCACAAGATTTGGCAGCTTCAATATTAAGGGATCAGAAGGTTTGGAATATGATATTCTGCAAGGAAAAGGAGCTAGGATTACAACCAAGAATCACCTACCCAGAAAAACTGAGTATAATCCTTCAGGGGAAAAATAGTTGTTCAATGAAACAAAGGACTTTTAAACATTCCTGATGAAAGACCAGAGCTGAATAGAAAATTTGACTTTCAAATACAAGCCTAAAGGGAAGCATAAAAAGGTAAACAGGAAAGAGAAATCATACAGGACTCAAAAAAAAAAACCTAAACTGTTTACATTCCTACATGGGAAGGTGATACTTGTAATTCCTAAGAAATTTTTAATTATTAGGGCAGTTAGAAGGAGTGCACATAGACAAAGGGCATGGGTGTGAGTTGAATATGATGGGATGATATAAAAAAAATGAAAGAGATGAGAAAGATAAATTCACTGGGAAAAGAGGAAAGGAAGAGGTAGAATGGGGTAAACTATCTCATATAAAAGAGGTGCCAAAGAACTTTTAACAGTGGAGAAGAATGGAGAAGTGGATATGGGGAATGTTTGAAATGTACTCTTATGGGAATTGGCTCAAAGAAGGAATAACATACATAACCAGTTAAGTATAGAAATCTATCTTAGCCTACAGGAAATTAGGATAGGAAAAGGATAAAGGAGGGCAGTTCTGATAGAAGGGAGGGTACATTGGGGGATGTGGTAGGCAGAAGCAAAAACACTTTTGAGCATGGACAGGGTGAAAGCAGAGAGAGTAAAAAAGCAGGAAAAATAGGATGGAGGGAAATGTAGCTAATATGCACAACTGTGAAAAAATTTACAGTACATTTTTCTGATAAAGGCCTCATTTCTTAAATTTATAGAGAACTGAGTCAAATTTATAAAAATAAGAGCCATTCTCCAATTGATAAATGGTCAAATAATAGGCAATTTTCAGATGAAGTAAGTGAAGCTTCATCCATAACTGCATTAAAAATGCTCTAAATCTCTATTGATTAGAGAAATGCAAATCAAACCAATTCTGAGATACCAGTTACCCATCAGTTACCTTCAACCTGGTAACATATCTACCAAAATGGTTTACCAAGGTGTGGGCACTGTGCATGCTGTAACTTCTCAGAGCCACAAGTGAGAGTTAGGTGACAGGTGGACATTAAAAATGGAAAGCAAGCCCTGAAAAAGATTTGGCAGTCATCATACCACAATGACTAGGCTTTCCTGGTATGATGACTGCCATACACCCTACAAAGAAGACTAGAATAGGTATTGGTCAAAAATTCATGTAATGCAATCAGTAAAGGATGTAGGTAGATGTTTGATTTTACCAGTGGGAGGTCCTCACTCAGAATTCTATGGGGGTTCTTTGGAAAGAAGTGGCCTAGTGTGGGAGATTTTAGATCATGCCAAACATTTACACAGTCCCATGCATTTCTCTTTTAAGTTCTATCACCAAAAGATCTACTTGGAGACTCTCCTACAATCTAATGTATGAACTGTGTGCCAGGCATCTGTTTTCAGCAACTGATCCCCCATAAACCACTGTATTCTTAGTGATGCAAACTAGTTAGACTCATTCTCTTCCCTTGCCAGAGTTAGGAAAACAAAATTATGGTTAGCTGCCAACAAAACTGTAGCAATTCAGTGTATATTCTCATATGGTGTTCTTATCATTGGTATGACCAAAGTTGTGAAGGATTTTTTTCTTTATTTCTTTTTATTTCAGCAATATTTTATTTGAAACTTGACAATGAACATAAAAACAAACTATATCAAATTAGTACCTATTTACATTTAAATTAATGTCAACACCTAAAGTATCATAACACACTAAGTTCCAATCATATTCTTTGCCCCTTTATTTTAATTCAATTTTTCTCATATGATTATAATATCCTTCAGGTTCTGTTACCTTCACTTGACATTTTTTTTTCATAAAGGTATTTTCAGATTTCTTTATATTCCTTATGCTTGTTAGTCTTAATTGCACTAGAATATTCCATTATGTCACTCAAATGGATCTCATCAATTTGGATGTTCCCTCTCATGCTGAAAATCCCAACCATATATGACTCCCCATTCTATGTGAATTTTATCCACATCCCTCATAAGATCAATGCAACGTGTCTCTCCAGTACTCTTGGGCCTCTCTGGCCTTCTCTTGGCATCAAGAAGATGTAGTATAGTTTTCAGACCATTTGTCAGGTAACTCTTACTCCCACCCTGCTATCAGCCCTTCTTTTTTGATCACACATTTCCTCCATGACATCCTTTATTCTGGTTTTTCTTCTTTTCCTGTCTTCATTTTTTATGTGTTACTCCCATGACTGCATGCCCACCTTTCCATTGCCTTTTGAGGGATACTGATTTTTAATTCTTTAGAGGTAATAATATTTTATGACTTTCAGTGATGCAATACCATCAGAAAACTATTAGTATAAAAAGATAGGACTTTGTTTCATGAAGAAGTTTGGAGTCATTAAAGGATTTGGTAATTTTCTGAAGACAATCCAACCCATTTTCCTTCTCCTGTTTAATTTTCAGCCCAACTTGTCCATTTTCAGTGTCTACTCAAGAGATATGTTCTTTTTTAGATTTATTTTTTATTAATTTGTTTATTTACTTTTAGTTTACAATATTCGGTTCCACAGTCCCTTGAGTTTCAAATTTTCTCCCCCTTCTCCCTCCCCCCCCTCCCGCCATGGTGGCATGCAATCAGATATAGAAGATCTACAAATATCTTCACATTAATCATTAGTCAGGTTGTAAAGAAGGATTATAACCGATGGAATGATCAGTGGGAAAGAGGAAACAAATCAAAACAAGAAAAAGAAACAGAGCAAGTAGTTCGCTTCACTCTGCATTCAGACTCCAGAGCTCTTTCCCTGGATGTGGATACCTCTTTCGATCATGAGTCTTTTGGAGTTGTCTTATAACCTTATATTGCTGAGAGGAGCTCAGTCTATCAAAGTTAGTCATCACACATGCATTGTGTCTGTGATTGTGTACAGATTTCTCCTGGTTCTGTTCTCTTTGCTCAGCATCAGTTTATATAAATCTCTCCAGGTTATTATGAAGTCCATATGCTCCTCATTTCTTATAGCACAGTAGTATTCCTTTACATTCATATACCACAACTTGTTCAGCCATTCCCCAATTGATGGGCATCCCCTTGACTTCCAATTCTTTGCCACCACAAAAAGAACTGCTATAAACATTTTTGTACATACGGGTCTTCCTCCCACTTCTCTGATCTCTGGGATATAACCCTAGAAGTGGTATTGCTGGGTCAAAGGGTATGCACTTATTCATAGCCCTTTGGGCATAGTTCCAGATTGCTCCCCAGAATGGTTGAATCAGTTCACAAACTCCACCAACAATGCATTAATTTTCCAATTTGCCCACATCCTCTCCAGCATTTATCATTTTCCTATTTTGTCATCTTAGCCAATCTGGCCAGTGAGATATGGTACCTCAGAGTTGTTTTGATTTGTATTTCTCTAAACAATAGTGATTTAGAGCAATTTTTCATAAGCTTATAGATATCTTTAATTTCATCTGAAAACTGCCTGTTCATATCCTTTGACCATTCATCAGTTGGGGAATGCCTTGTATTCTTATAGATTTGACTCAATTCTTTGTATATTTTAGAAATGAGGCCTTTATTAGACACTGGTTATAAAAATTCTTTCCCAATTTTGCAATTCCCTCTTAATCTTGGTTACATTGGCTTTACTTGTACAGAAACTTTTCAATTTAATGTAATCAAAATTATCCATTTTGCATTTCATAATGCTCTCTAACTCTTGCTTCATCATAAAATCTTCCCCTCTCTATAGATCTGACAGGTAAACTATTCCTTGCTCTCTCAGATTGCTTACAGTACTAGCCTTTATACCTAGATCATGTGACCATTTCGACTTTATTTTGGTATACGGTGTTAGATATTGGTCTATGCCCAGTTTCTGCCATACTATGTTCCAGTTTTCTCAGCAGTTTTTGTCAAATAGTAGGTTCTTATCCCCAAAACTGAGTAATACTGTGGTAAGGAAACAATTTTAACTTCCTCTTCTGTTCTTTGTACATAACATTGACTATCTTGGCTAGAGAAATATGAACAATATGGAAATATTTGTCCTGTTTCTGCTCAGCAACACACCATCATCTGGTTTCCTTACATATGACATTGACATATGCATGGAGGCCATGTTGTAGGAGACTTTGAGGCAGCATTTTGCTCTACTGAGCCAAATGGTTTTTCCTATACCATTCATACCACAACTTTTGTGTAATTCATCATTTTCAGTATTTCCCATCCTGCTCACACTCACCATACACTCCCCATTGATCTTGGGTGATCCTCAACTTCAATTTTTAGCAACTTTACTATTCAATAACTTTCAGTCATGTAATACCATGCCAAAATGGATTTTTGCTTCAGAGAGAAGTTTGGAATCATTAAAAGAACTTGGAGCTTTTCCAAAAATATCTAGCACAATCCTTTTTTCCTCTTCAGCCCCGGGTTCAGCTCATTATCTGTTTTTAGTGTATGTTCAAAATATATGTACCAATGACCTCTTGGAGTCATTGGGGGTTAGACAACCAACTACATTTCATCTGGATATTAAGCATTCTTCATCCACTTAGTTTTTCATGTTTCTTCAATTATTTTTTGATAATTATGGATCTCATTTAGGAACCTATAAAATATTCCAGGGATTGCTACAATCAACAAATGGTTAGCTATCTAAAGATATATCTCTATCTATCTATCTATCTATCTATCTATCTATCTATCTATCTATCTGTATATCTATCTATCATCTATCTATCTATCTATCCACACATCCACACAAATATGCATGTATGTCTATATGTCAATATATGTATAGTTGTTTGCATATCTATCTATATCTTCTATTTATATATCTATACCTATGTCTATAATCTATTTTCCATCTATCCATTTATCTATTCAGGGTGTATGGGGTGTTCAGGGAGGATTAGTACCTGTGGTGTGAGGGTTTGCCAAGCCCCTCCCAGGGCTGTTCATCCACCTTTGTTGTTCACTGGCACCTGCGGATCCAAGAAGCGGTAGTGCAGTGGCCATAGTCCAACAAACCACCTTGAAAGATAGGCTAATGAAGGCTGAGGGTCTCAAATATGTTGGTGAATTAGGGGGTTCTCTACCTTAGGCATGTGAAGACTTCCCCTGGTAGAATGTGTGCATGAGAACAATTTGTTTCAATGGCCATGAAGTTTACTGAAGCAGGCACTGTGGACACCTAGAGCTTGGTCAGGCATTGGTGATGCCAAGGTCATTCACTATTTTTTGGGCCATTGCCAGTCTTCTTGACTTTTGTCTTGCCACTGGGCTTTGAAGACTCTGTAGGAGAGAGTGAGGCTGATGACTTCGCATGATTCTGCATCATTTAAATCCAATTAACTCCTGAGTCAAGATATCACCCTGTGATGACCTTTGTCCTCTTCAAAAATGAAGACCAAACAACAACAACAATCACAGCTTCTCTATTCCATTTCATCTCTCTTGCCACTTTGTCAGTCTAGAGGTTTGAATGTAGAGTCAGGAAGACTTGGGTTTGAATTTTACCTCAGACAGACTCTTGCTGTGTGATTCTGAATAAGTCATTTAAGCTCTCTGAGTACCAGCTTCCTCTTCTGAAAAACAAGAATAATTATAATATCTTACTCACAGGGTTATGAAGATACAATGAGATAATGTATGTGAAGTGCTTTGCAAATCTTAAAGCACTATGTATATTCGAGTTATTATTATTAGCTTTGTTGTCATTTCCTTCTCATCCTTTTCATTAGGGTTTAGATAAAAATGGTCTTGGGACAAATTGCCATCCTCACATGATTATTCCTTTATATTCAGTGTTCTATGGAGAACAGCACAGGTAGATAAAAATAACTGCTTTTTGTAGTTGAATAAAAGTGTTAGGGATGTAAGCTCTTTCTTTGTAGGCTCACTACAAACATCCTTGAAACAACTCCAAGAGCAGATAAGACAACAGGGAATGATATGTGCCTCATGCTGTTTCCACATAATTTTGATCTTTTTGCCTAGGTTTCTATATTTGGAAAGCCTTTTATTCTGTGTAGCTTGGGAAGAATGAGTATATGGTATGGTGACATCTGTTCAAAGCCCTATCCTTAAGCGTTTATGAATCAATGGCATGCTCGGTAACTGTGGCTAATGATTTGGTCTGTGTTAATGGTTTGCTTTATAGGATCATAGATTTAGAGCTAGGAAGAACCTTGGAATCCCTCAAGTCCAATTCCCTTGTTTTAAATCTGAAGATACTAAGGCACAGAGGTTAAGTGACTTGCACAAAGTCACACTACTAGTATTGTTTGTGGTAGACTTTCAACTCAGGCTTTCCTAAGTCTAGTGCCCTTGGATTCTTCAGGATATTTTGAGATCAGTCAGTCAATACACATTTATTTGTTGTTCTTCATTATTTAAAAGTTATGTCTGACTCTTTTTGACCCCATTTGGGGTTTTCTTAGCAAAGATACTGAAGTGGTTTGCCATTTCCTTCTCTAGATCATTTCACAGATGAGGAAACTGAGGCAAGTGGGGTTAATTGACTGTCCCAGGGTCACGTAGGTAGTAAAGGTCTGAAGCTTGATTTGAACTCAGGGTCTTTCTGATTCCAGGTCTGACCCTCTATCTGCTGTGATTTATTTAATATTTAAGCGACTGCTCTGTTCCAGACACTGGGCCAAGCTCTGGAAATACAAAGAGGAGTAAAAGGTAGTCCCTGCCCTTAAGTAGTTCGCTATTCAAGGTGGAGTAGATATAAAAATAACCCTGAACAAAGAAGCATAGAGAGCGAAAATGAGAAACAAGCAACGCGAGGAAGACGCTGAAATGAAGGGCTCTCAGGAAAGACTTAGGATTATAACTGGGAGCCAAAGGAAACCAGGGACAGCTCATGGGTGGAGAAGAGGAAGGAGAGAATTCCAGGGGCAGACAGTGAAAATGTAAGGAGTCATAGATGAAGCGTCTAAGTTGAGGAACAGCAAGGAAGCCATGATCACCGAGTCACAAAATACTGGGAAAGGTCTGTATTGGCAGTGTGGGCCTTTGTTTGCCAGCTCATGAAAGATAGAAAACATCTCAGTGTAGAATTCTAGCCCCCAGGTAATGTCTTTTTTTTTTTTTTGGAGCAGGGAAGGCAAGGCAATTGGGGTTAAGTGACTTTCCTAAGGTCACACAGCTAGTTAAATGGCAAGTGTCTGAGGTCAGATTTGAACTCAGGTCCTCCTGACTCCAGGGCCAGTGCTCTATTCACTGTGCCACCTAGCTGTCCCCCAACCCCCCAGGTAGCATCTTGCTGGGCATTCATTTGGTGCTAAATTACTATAGACTATTGGTGATATGCTGCATTTTCTTCACTTTTTCCTTACATGATATCCATTGTTCACTAAGTCTAGGCTTCTTAAGCATAATTCTTCTGTATTTTCTGGTAACAATGACCTAATCCTGAATTGTCATCATAAACCCCTTGAATTCTACCCTCTCCCCAAAAAAGAACCCTGCATGACTCAGACCCTTATTTGATCTTTCTGTGTTGACATATTGTTTAAGATCTTGCCTGTGTCATCCATGGAAAGCCCTTTGATGGCCCTCTTGGATATTAGTTATTTCATAGGCTCCATCTGGCGGTAAGTAATTTTTATTTACATTAATCAAATCCAACAATTTGTACTAGTTATCAGCCTTTATTATTGTGCAGTGAAGTAATTCTCATTTCTTTCCAAAGCTTTTCTGTAGATTTTTGATTTGTTTGTCATGTGCTCCCAAAATGTCAATCAATCCCTTCTTTCCTCTTCAGTTCAGAAATGTTCATTTCTTTTAGTTGCTTAGGGTTGTTGGGCTCTATATTTTGTAAATCTCACACAGATTTTTTGTCAGGATGCTTTCCAAACCTGTTAAGATTCATTTTACAGTTCCACAAGTGTACATTAAGCTTGGGATTCCGTAGGTGTTAATTGCTTTAAACATATTCTTCCCATTCAGTTTGGGTATCAGAATCCTAATAGGTTTTTTTTTTTTTTTTTGCCACATTCAGCAACAGATTTCTCCATGAAATCCTTACACTTTGCATCTTGCTAGAGGATACCAAGGTATTTGTAAATACCATGTCTGTCCAGTGGTTTGATGCGACCTCTAGATTCAAGTCTGAATTCTTTAGTCTCTATTTTTCCTTGACTGATATTAAGGATTTTTGCACTTCCCAAGTCCAAATGATATATCGAAATCACTGGAGAAAGTTTCCCAGGAGATGAGAAAGCTGTTTAATTTGTTTTATGTCATGTTTATATGAATTATTCTTGACATTATTGTGTTCACAACATGTTTTAGAGAACAGTTTTGTACAGGAATATAAAATTTTGGTATTCTAACTATATTTGGGCCCATTTTGGATAACTATACTATTTTCCATAAACATAAATGATACATATATAATTTATTATATTCTACAATCTGTTCTTCATCATGATTAGTAATAATCTCTTATTGGATGAACTCTTGTAATAGACTTATGAGAGAATATAACAGACATTCAAAGTGGACAGGCTTTGATGGATTGCATTTTGGGTTGTTGACAAGAATATCCACATTGATGAGATCAAGGATTCATTGGTATATTGAGATATAATTATTTCACATTTTTTCCTTGGAAGAAAACATTTTATGGAACTGAATAAGGTTGCTTAAGAGCAACACTTTCCATAAAACAATACATAAATGCACATTGAACACAAGTTTTCTCTTGCTATTTCCAGATAACAAAATGAAATATTACTATTCCACTGTTTAGGGAAATGTTTCAGTTCTTTTGTGCCTATTTCCTTTACCCACACATGTATCTGGGTACAAACAGATGGCTGAAAAGAGATATGTATCCTCTGTCTCTACATTTTCTTAAAGTCTTGGCTTGAAAAAATTGTGGAGTATGAAAAGCTATTTTTACTCTCTTTTCTGCCTCTTTCCTCTTTTTGGTATTTCCTACTTCCAGACCCAGGGCAGCTAGGTGGTGCCATAGTGCATAGAATGATGGACCTGGAGTGAGGAAGATTCATTTTCCTGAGTTCAAATCTGGCTTCAGACACTTGCTAGCTGTGTGATCCTGGACAAGTCACTTAAAATCAGACTTAAAGTCTGTAAAATGAGCTGTAAAAGGAATTGGAAAACCACTCTAGTATCTTTGCCAAGAAAATTCCAAATAGGGTCATGAAGAGTTGGGCATGATTGAAACAACTAAACCAGCTCCCAGACCCTGACATATAGTACCTTCATCCTGGGATCCAGGATGTCTAAAGAGTCTAGAGAAATACATATTATACACAGACATAAACTAGCTGTTAGATCTTCTCCACACCTTTCACCTTTTCTCATTGGTGGAGATTGGTTACTGAATACCCTTTGCTTGCCTGAGAGGTAGGTGGAATTGGAAAAACTCAGAGAGAAGAGAGATCTGGACTCTTATGGCTTCCAGTTTTGAGAGAGAAGATGTGAAATTTCAATTTCTCTTCAAGTCCATGTTGGGAGGAAGGATCTGGAAGAAGCTGGTGTGTAGAGAAGCAGACAGTCTCTAACATATTTCTATCCCTAGTTTATTATATTTGAGATGTTGGGGAATTTCCTCTTGCATGAGATCTTTCTCTTTGTTGGGCTGAGTTATTTTGCTACCAAAAGGGGAGCTCATTCAATCTGTATCATCTAGTTTATATTCTCATATGTATGTTTTCTCCGATTTTTGCTTTGCCATCAACTTGAATAACTGTTTTTTTCCTGTTTGCTATGAGTGTTCATTGTTGAACTGGCATCTGATGGAAAGGGAATTAAGCCTTGGATATAAACTGTGGGGTCCTCCTTCCCTAGTAAGGAACAGCAATCAGAAGTTTAGCTCGAATCTAAAAATTACTTGCCCTACTAATTTAGTCCCCTGGATTTACAATATTTAAGGGAGCAGATAAATGTAATTCTACCTTGGTATTCCTTCTCTATGAGGAGAACAGAGTGGTTAGCCTCTGGCTTCAACATCATGCTTCCCCTACTGGCAAGAGTTAGTCTCCTTTGAAGAAAGGTAGGGGGAGGAAATGCTAGAGAAGGTCATCTTTGCCTTCCTTCAAATGACCTCAGGACAAACCCATGTGAATATATGTAATCTATATGGGCAAAACAGCAGCACTCATCACATCTCAGCTACCCAGTTGAAAGAGCTGGGGCTGTTTAGACTGGAGAAGAGAAATCTGGGGGAAGAAGGGGTGAGAGAGCTGTCTTTAAGTATTTGAAAACTGTCATGTGTGTGAGAGAGAGAGAGAGTACACTTGTTCTCCTTGACCATAGAAGGCAGATCTAGGAGAAATGGCTAGAAGTTGCACTATATATCAATACATGGAGGATTTGTGATGTCATTAGTGTGAGAACTCCATCCACTCACTCATATCAAAGCTGCTCTCTTAGTTATGGTCTTAGTTGCTTGAGGTTCGGAGGTAAGTTAAGTGATTTGTCCCTAGTCATGTGGCAAGTGTTGGAGGTGAGATGTGGTCCCAGGTCTTCATATGTAAGTAATGGTGGGAATTTTGGAAGGTGGGTGAAATACATTTGGGCAAATGGGTGGAGCTTTTTGGTTCTTCTCAGATCTACCCTTGTTGGAATTCCTTCACTAGGCAGCTAGGTGGCCCAATAGGTACAGTTTTGGACCTGGAGTCGAGAAGCTGTTGTGGTTCAGTTGTTTCAGAAGTGTCTGACTCTTTGTGACTCCATGTAGAATTTTTGGAGCAAGGATGCTGGACTGGTTTGCCATTTCATTTTCCAGCTCATTTTACACATGAGGAAACCAAAGCAAACAGGATTAAATGATTTACCCAGGGTCAAATAGTTAGTATTTTAGGCTAGATTTGAACTCAAGTCTTCCTGACTCCAGGCCTGGTGCTCTATCCATTGCATCACCTAGCTGCCCAGAGTTAGGAAGATCTGAGGTGGACACTGATTGTATGACCTTGGGCAAGTTACTTGATGTTCTTCTACCTCAGTTTCCTCATCTGTAAAATAGGGATAATAATAACACCTGCCTCCCAAGGTGGTTATAAGGATAAAATTAGGTATTTAAAAACACTTTGAAAACCTTAAAAGCACTCTATAAATGCTATCTATTATTATTATTATTACTTGACATGAAGCCATCATCACACAGTATCTGTTCTTCAAACACATACTCTTTTCTTCTTAGCTTTGACATTATACTGTAAACCAAAAGCTTATGTTCTGCCATTTTTCATCCTCCCTACCTTAGTCTTGCATCCTGCTAGTGCTAGATGTTTGCATTTGGAGATACTGCTTAACGTACTTAGCAAAACTTCTATATACAAACGAGGGTTGTTCCCTTCCCTTCAAAGTAGTCCCCTTGAGAGGATATACGCTTATTCCAAAATAGCTGCCATTCAAAATATCCTCAGACTCATTTTTGGGAATAGCCATCAAGCAGACCTTATGAGTGACTCCCATCACCTGAATCTATCACATGACCTCACCATATATAAGCCCTATTTATGAGAGATTCTTTACGTAAACCAAGAGAATGGGATTTATCTACTGATCTTTCATTTCTTTTAATACATTATTAATGGAGTAAAGGGCAAACAGCCCCATCAGTTGTGTTCACAAGTTTATATTCAGAAGGAAAAGACCATATTTATTTATTTTTTGCCCGGCATATCTGGCAGCTTTCCATCCTCTTATCTTCAATAATAATGAGCCTGTGAGGGAGGATTATGTTTCTGGTCATCTCTTGGGAACACAAGCTTTCTTTGGTTCCTTATCTCCCCCCTGCTTTATCAAGAAGAAAAGGTCCCTCTGGCTTCTTTCCTGCAGGAGCCAGTGTGGGGTAACATTTACAGTGTCCGCATGTATGCCTTTAGTTCAGAATACAAACCGAGAGTGGAGCCATTATTCATTAGGAAGAGTCATTAGGACCAGGCTTAGGTCCCTGTGCCGGCAGGGCTTGATCAAGATTTCTGACCTCTGCCACCGGAGGGAGTGTGAGAGCAGAGTCATCAAGGCAGAAATCTACAGAACTGGAAGGGCCTTTCTAGATGATGAGGCACATCTCCTTACTTTACAGAGAGGGAATCTGAAACCTAGAGAGTGGAAGGGATGTGTGTTTGTGATGGGCCATTCCTATACCCACCTCATTCTACTTGGGACCAGCATCAGCTATTTTTGAGACAGCCCATGTGAACGAACCCAACCTTTTCTGTCCTGAGTAACATGGAGCTCTAATCAGCTGCATAAGCCAACTGATCCAGCAAATGGGGAAAGTTAGGAAAGATGAATTACCATCAACCCATCATGGCCATGATACTGATAGTCCTGACTGATCCTAAACATAATGAGATACCATGAAAAATGGCATGCATGAATTGTAAATAACCATCTTCAAAAGGGGAGGGGGTTAATATTCATCTATTCTTTCTATGGTATAATGGTATAGACAGAAGGGAGCAAACCATTCAGTGGTGCCTTTTTCTCTGATTACCTTCCATGTACATTTTATCTATCTATCTATCTATCTATCTATCTATCTATCTATCTATCTATCTATCTATCTATCCATCCATCTATCTATCATTTATCTGTATATATACATATTCATATACATATACATACATAAATACACACACATATGTATAATATGTACAATTTTTTGGACATTGTCTTTCCTCCAGTAGAATGTGAACTTTTTGAGAACAGGAATCCTTGGTAAATGGTTTTTCAAAGATATATTTGTTATTGATCTTATGACAAAGTCCTTTTCTGGTATCTAGACCGAAGAAATCAGGCAGCAATCAGGAAATACAAACAAATATATAGGGAAAACTACCCAGGAACAACAGACTCTAGCAATCATTTTCTTCCACTTCACAAAGACAACATCGTAATGACAGAGAGGATGGGGAGGGGAAAAGAGAGAGAGTCAGAGAGATATAGAGAGAGACAGAGACAGAGAGGCAGAGAGAGACAGAGAGACAGAGAAAGAAGGAAGGAGAAAGGGAAAGAGAAAGAAAAAGACAGTGACACAGAGAGATAAACAGAGCTAGAGAGAGAGAGAGAAAGAGAGAGAGAGAGAGAGAGAGAGAGAGAGAGAGAGAAGAGACACAGAGATAAGTGTCCTTTATCAAGGCTATTTTCAACAAATGCTACTTCCCTGTCTCTATTGCTCTGTTGTTTTTTCTTACTGATTGGGCTAACATCCTATTGCTTTTATTGTTTGTAATGTCAGTATGGTCTGTCTTGCTTTTAAAAAAATATTTGTCTTGTTTGTCCAGTTTTGATTGTAAATTAACCCTTCTTTATAGCCACAGCATTTTGTACAATGCCTGGCACATATTAAGGATTTGATAAATGCTTGACTGATTAAAAACCAAACCAGAAACCTACTGTGAAATTTCAATTAACAAGGATGTTCTATTAATGGGATATTTAAAAATAAGTTTTGGTTAATTGAGAGCATTGTATTTGTGACTCATTGCCTATCACAGTGACTGACACATCAAAAGTGCTTAGTAAGTGTTTGTTGATTAAGACAGAATTGTTTTTATTTTATGCTTTATTATAGTACTAGACATCTTTTTCAAAAATCTCCTTTCCTACTCAGTGCATTATATTGATCAGAGCTGGATCTTATTTTCTAACTGAGCATCAGGAGGAATTTCAAGTTGGTCTACCTCTTGCATTTTCATAGTTAACTATTTCCCTTGGTTTCTGTTTTTTATTTTCGTCAATATCCTGAACCTCTAGTCTCATTGGAAATCCAACATCCCTACCTTTCCTCACCTCTTCCCATTCTCTAGTCCAATATTCCTTTCCTTTTGTCCAAAATCTACCTGTCTTTCAAGACTCAGCTCAAACTCTATGTTCTTCATGAAGCCTTTTGTGACTTTTCTAGTCATTTCTTAACTCCTATGCCATAACCTCTGGACAACTGATTGCCAAGGTCCCACGATCTTTGATATAGGCATGTCTGAGAGGACTGAGAAAGACTCAGAAGGTTTTTCAAGGATATATTTGTTATTGATTTTGTGACACAGTCCTTCTATGGTCTCTAAACCAAAGATGTCAGTCAGGCAGCATTTAGGGAATGCAAACAGATAAACAGGAAAAACTACCCAGGAACGACAGACTGTAGCAATCATTCTCTTGCATGGCACAAAGACAAAGATGGCATCATAATGACAGAAAGGGTAAGGAGGGGGAGGGAGTGGGGAGGGAGGGAGAGAGAAAGAGAGAGAGTGTGTGTGTGTGAGAGAGACAGAAAGAAAGAAAGGAGAAAGGAGGGGAAAGGGAAAGAGGAAGAGAGAGAGACAAAAAGGAGACAGAGACATGGGGGGGGGGAGAGAAGTGGAAATAGAGACAGAGAAACAGAAAAAGAGACAGATGAGTGTTCTTTATCAGAGGTATTGGCAACAAATGCTACTTCCTTGCCTCTGTTGCTCAATTTATCTATTTTGCTGATTGGGCTAATATCCATTTGCTTTTATTGTTTGTAATATTCATTTGTTCTTTAATATAGTCTGACTTGTCTTAAAAAACAAAACAAATCTGTTTGCACAGATTTGATTGTAAATCACCTGACGGCAGGTTTCACATCCTACAGATGTTTGTGTTCCATTTTAGTGGGCATAGTGAACTTGCTCTGTTCCATGGTATATTCACCTCTTTAAGACTCAGTTTTCTCATCTTCAAAATAGGAATAGTAATGATTTTACTACCACCTCAAGGTATTATTGTGAGAAAGAATGCTTATAAACGTTAAAGCAATATGGCGATAGGTTGTTATCCACTCTTACCAAGGGTAGGTTTAGTAGCCTGCATTGCAAGCAGCAAGGCAAAACTTGTTAGAAACAAGAAATAAGTTCCTTAAATCATTGACACAGATTTTAGAATCTCCCTCACCATTTAAGAAAAAATGCCTATCATAGGACCTTGCATGCAGTAAGTACTCAATATTTGATGAACAAATAAGACAGTGATGACTTACTATTAGGAGGAAATGTTTGATAATGGAAAGAACACAGAAGTTGGGGTCAGAGGACTAGGTTTGGCACCTTGCTCTGCTCCTTACTACCTGGGTGACCTTGAGTGAGTCACTTAAGTTCTCCAGAACTCAGTTTCTTTATCTTTAAATTAAGGGGGTTGGGCTAGGTGAATTCTAAGGTCCTTTTCAAAAAGTCTAAATCCTATGATCTTTGTTAATTCTCAATATACGTGATATATGGACTCCTATGGCAACCTATTGGCCCTTTTTCAGAATAATGTTTTGACTTGCTTTTTAATAATTGAAGGAAATGTAAAATTTCAGTTAGAGATTAGGAAAAATAAAAATATGGTATTTTTTCACATTCAAGTTCACGAAAACCTTGAAATCTGCAGATCAAGGAAGCACCCTCATTTAAGAACACTTGGTTTATTATAACATTCCTTGGAGTGGCTATTCTCCCCAAAGTCTCTAACATTACTCACTCCCAAAACCTTAGTCTTATCTGTTGGTTTTGCCTTTTAGTTTCCTGAGATAGATAGATAGATAGATAGATAGATAGATAGATAGATAGATAGATAGATAGATAGATAGACAGACATGTGATGATGATTGATAGATAGATTGGTGATAAAGCATTTATTAAATACTTCCATGCCAGGCACTGTGCTAAGCACTGGGGAAACAAATAAAGCAAAAAACAGTTCTTGCCTTCAAGGAGCTTACATTCTAATGGGGAAGAAAACATAGGGGGAGTTGGAAAGTGGGAGGAATAAAGAAAGGGAGTCAGTATGGTGTGGAGCTACCAAGTAATACAATGTGGAAGCTTGGTTTGGGCTATTAGAGGTCAGTTGCCTTGAGGAGAGAGGGATTTTGGATGGAGTGGAGGCAAAAGAGTTTAGAAGTGCCCAGTGGCCTGTGACTTCCTTCATCTTTTAAGAGAGAGGAAAGAGTGAAATTTCTGGCCTCCACAGAGGCCTTTTCAGCCTCACTCAGGCTCCATCCTCATCCATCCCTTCCTAAGTCTAAGGGGCTGTGAGGGAGAAAGGCAAAGGAGTCAGGATCTTCTGTCTCTTATGCCTGATAGCCAAGAATGCAGCAGCTGCCCACTGCTGCAGGACAAAAGACAGCAATGGTCTGTCTAAGAACTTGTTTTGGTAATAAGTTTGAGAACCAAGAACAAACAACAGCAACGACAGTAACAACATAGATAGTATCAACATAGCTTCTGCTATGCTGATAATGATGTTCATCTTAGAGGCAGAAAGTTTCCTCTGGGCAGCTGGCTAACGTCAAACCTGCCAAGAGAGACAGTGGGACCAACTCTCTGTCTTTTGACAAACACAAAATAATTCAATATGAGAATCAAAAGCAGAGACCAGCCTGAGCAGGGCTGAAGCCTTGATTAGCAGACAAGTTTAATGGATGTTTTTTGGCTTTTTTTCGATGGGAAGGAAGTAGCTGTTAGAATCATAATCATTGAATTTAGTCATTGAAGTGTACCTTATCCTAGCCCTTGCCTAATGCCCAAATCTCTCTTCTGGCTTACCCAGCCAGCAGCCTCTGTCTGAACATTTCCATGGGTGAGGAATTTTCCAGTGCCTGAGATGGCCTACGCTACTTCAGCATAATTTCAAAGAAGTTCTCCCTTCTTTTACTCAAAACTCATCTTGCTTTCCTTGATAATGTGTTGCCTTAATCTTTAGAAAAATATTAATATATTGTTGATAACTTTCTTTGGCATCTTTATTTCCAAATATATTTCACCTTTCCCCAGTATGTTGCAAGAAAACTTTTTTAAAAAGAAAGCAAAAGAAAAGTTTAGTAAAACTATTCAATACACTAAAAGACACAGTATCTATAGGATGCCATAGCTATAGTACCCCATCTCTGCAAAGAAGGGAAAGAGGTACATTTTTCATCTCTTCAAGAACCAAGTTGGGCATTATAGTTACACAGTCTTCAGTTGTATTATCTTATTTATAAAGTATTTGGGCCTACTGAGAACGTGATCCAGAGAATGTTATCATTCCTAGAGGCTAGGAATTTAATAAACGATGGGACCCTCTAGTATAATGACATATGAAAATAGGTTTCTTCTAGATCAGAGGTTCTTTACCTTTTGTGTGTGTGTGTGTGTGTGATAGGGTCACAGGAATGTCATTGGGTCATAGGGATGGAACCTCTGGACAGTTTCTTAGATGAACATTTTTAACGCATAAAATGAAATACTTAGGATTACAAAGGAAAACAATTGAATTAAAATGCAACCATTACAATATAAACAAAAACAAGTTCACAGACACTACATAAAGATAACCCCTGTTTTAGATGAAGAGACAATTTGCTTTAGTGGAAAGAGAGCTGACCTTGAGGCCAGGAAGAGCTGGATTCAGGTCCTGCCTTTGACTCATATTATCTGTGTGATCCTGGCTGAGTTGCTAAACCTTTCGGTGCTCTAGGCAGATTTCTAAGATTGGAAGATGAATTGATAAAGGGTACTATGAAATCATGGCGATGAAATCACAGGTCTAATCCCTTTTCCTTCTTTTAGATGACTGTTTCTGTTCACTCACATTTTCTCATCCGCACTAATCAGCTCTCAAAAAGTACATTATATCAATATCTCTAAGATGAAAAGAGAGAGGAGAGTTCCATCCAAAATGGAATTATTAAGTGTCAAGAATGAAAGGAGAACTTGTTGTTTCCTCTAGCTCCACCTGGAGGCAAGGATAAAGGCAGTCATCAAAAGGTATTTTTTAAAATACCATGTTCAAGTCACTCTTCTAAAGGTGACAGTATCAGTCTGGGACTGTAATAGGGTGGGTTTTTTTGTTTCTTTTGTGAGGCATTTAGGGTTCAGTGACTTGCCCAGGGTCATACAGCTAATAAGGCTCAAGTGTCTGAGGCCAAATTTGAACTCAAGTCCTCCTGACTCCAGGCTCAGTTGTAATAGGTTCATAGCACCTGGGAGATGAGTAAATACAACATCATGGTAAATGGGGGAATGAGTGCCTTCCCTCTTTTAGATCTGTCCTTTAGTGAGTACTGCCTTTCACATGGAAAAAGCACAGTACATAATCCATACCCTCCACCACTTTATTCAGTGATGCTATCAAAGACACACTCTCCAAAACCACCCCGCTCTGATAAAAGATAAAATGCAACTGTCTTTGCCTTCCAGAATTGTTTTTGCCCAGGCTTGTTCAGGGGCACATCTCCAGGACCCATGTAATTACACAGTGACACAAAGCATGGAGGACCCATTGATGGAGACAGTGCAAGTTAATTGTCCCTCTTTGTTCTCTATTTTCCTTCTGAGTATTATCTTGCTCCTGTTTTTCCATCTCTGCTTTGGGTTTCTTGTAATTTTAACGGCTAAAGGGGTTTGGTGGCATCTCATTTCCTGCTTCTTTGATCTTTGGTTTAAGAGGCTTTTCCCTCTGTTGGGTAGAGCCTTGTTTATGCTGTGTTCCCTTGACATGTGGCCTCGGAGAAACTTTATGTCTCATACAGTATGGGGCTCTTTCAGAAACATGTCAACAATAGCACCAAACAAGCAAAGCTTACAGATGCATTTCACCTAATGATATGTACATGCTTCTTTTACAGAAATAGGGAGTAAGGATCTTCTGACTGGTGTTTTATTTTTGTGGTTGGAACTAATTAAGCAAAGCTTTCTTAAATTGCAAGCTTGGGTGGAGTGTTTAAGCATACATGGATTCATAGCAATTGTAAACGGGATCTCTTGAATAAGGGTGCTGCCCTATATTTACAGATTAACTATTCAAACATTCTATGACTCAGAGCCAGTTACCTTTGGGGCCTTAATTAGGCACCCCAATAGAAAGGAAGCAATAGAAAAAACTTCCTTACCTGGTCTAGGCAGGATGGTCTGTGGTAACACTGTTTGATTTCATGAAGGTGAATTTATGGGAATTCACTGGGTCATTTATGAGAAAAACTATCATTTGACACACCCATTAAACAGAGACCAAATGCAGGAGACCTGTTCTGAGTCTTTGAGGAACAAGTTAGAAATTCAGCACTGATGGGTTCCAGGGAACAGATGGGAAAATGTGGCCTAATGTTATATAAAAGTTCAAGAAACCCTTTACAAAGAGTTCACATACAATTTGACTTGCCCAAGGCAGGGAGCTTGCCCCTACCCTTTGGATCCCTGGTGTATGGTGCTAACCTCACCATATTGTGTTTCTGATAGAACTCCAGATGTGGACAGTTCTTGGCCACTGCTAAAATTTCCCGAATGGGATACAGCTTTGTCTCAGAGAGAGGAGGCTACTGTAACTAGTTCAGGTGACTTTCTGCCTTAGTTAGCAGTGAAGGACTGGAACTTCCCAAAGAGGCAGGTACGTGGAGGAGTGGATAGAGGTCTGGACCTGGAGTCAGGAATACTTCAATTTAGATCTGGCCTCAGATACTTGCCAGTTATGTGACACTAGACCAGTCATTTAACTTCTGTTGGCCTCAGTTTCTTCATCTGTAAAAGGAGATAGTAATAGCACTAATTTCCTGTGATTATTGGGAGGAGGTAATATTTCTAAAGCACTTAACAAACAGTTTGGCACATAGTAGGTCCTTAAATTCTTGTTTCCTTCCTGATGTTTTTTTAAAGCAAGGGGGCCTTAGAAATAATAATAATAAATAATGTCTATGCAGTGCTTTAGAGTTTACAAAGTACATTCTCCACAGTAATCCTCTGAAGTAGTTAGTACAAGAATTTTCATTCCTATTTTATGGTTGGGGAAACAAACTCAGAGATATACAGTGACTTGTTCTAGGTAACACAGCTAGTGAGTCAAAATTTTAACTGGGATTTGGGACTCTTAAATCAACTGCCCTTTTGCCTGCATTAAGCATGCTCTGTGGAGATTGAGTTCTAGTTTTCTATAGGAGTTTGAAAAGAAAAAAAAATGGATCAGACCAATAAGTTTTTTCAGTTCATTAAATCGGTTGAACTAGGAGTTTGAAAAGAAAAAAAAAAGAAATGGATCAGACCAATAAGTTTCTTCAGTTCATTAACATTGGTTGAACTTAATCAGAATCAATTCAGATTTTCAAAGGAAACCTAGTCTGAATCTCTCAGCAGCTAAATTGAGAGTCTATCTGAACTTTTAAAATTGAATACCACCTTTTGAGAGTTGAAAGAATTTACATGATTGGTATTTGCAGGAGTAAAATGATTTGGGATGAAAATTCGTATGGAGCCAGAAGTTTTGAAAGCCGAGAAGTGGGTCTGGTAACAATAGCAGATTTTATCAAACAACCAAAATGTTGAAGGGCCTACTATGCACCAGGCATTGTCCTGGCACACCCAGATACAATAAGTAAACAATAAGCCAGCTTTCAAATACATCAGCCTACTCCTGGGTGGTTAGTGTTTGTTGCCTCTGTATCCTATAGATAATAGTGCAGTTGCAGTGTGGTGGGAAAAATGACATGATAAGTGCATGTGAAGATCCATCCCCCAATCCCCCAATCAGCATCAGACAAATCCAGCCCAGCAGTCTGCCTCCCTCTATAATTATTCCAGGAGCAAATGAAGACAGGTCTCAGGGCTGATCATGAGATGTGCAGGAATGAAAGGCAGAGAGAAATGGGGTGAGGAGACCTGACTGCAGACCCTGACATGGGGGAATCTTCCAAAATCAGGGCCAGGATGAATTTATATTCTGTCCTTTTGGAATCTGGCTCCCCATCTCTCACCCAAGTATAGGCATTATTGATGTTTGGTGATTTTTATTAGTGCCAGTTCTTTAATTGATTTAACAGAATAATGTTTCCTCAGAGCCTCTGTCTCTTTCTCTGCTTGTCAACAACAACAAATGTTTACTGAGCTGTTAAGAGTCAGGTGCTTGCCCCCTACTGGAATATAGCCCAATGTGATGGTGATTAGACATAATTAAAAGAATCAGAGGGAGATAATCGTAGGTGTGGGGACAATAGTGACTTGAAAGGGTAAAGTGAAAACTGATCTGGGGTCAATTCAAAGAGTTCATTGGGGTAAATTAGTTCTGGAGATTAGGAAGAAGTTGTGAGTAGAGGTGAAAGCAATGGTTCAAAGTCAAGGTTGGGGATAAGGGAAAGTCAGCATGGAGTAGGGTTAGCAAAACACAAAACTATGGAAAGACATAAGGGGCTGAGCAATGACAGCATCCATTTATAACTATTATATGCTACCTGACTGCCTCCTAATTCAGTCAAATCTATGTTGCTATGAATCCTAGACAGTGTTAGGTTATGTTGTGGGTGGATATAAATGAGACTGAGACATGGTCCTTGCCCTCATGGAGAATACAGCTTCATAGGTAAAATGATCAATACAAGTTATTGTGATACAAAATAAAATGTAAAAAATATATTTAAAAGGTACAAAGTGCTTCAAAGGAGGAAGAGATGGATGATCAAGGAAGGCTTCCTGGATGAAAAGGAATTTGAGTTAGCATTTGGACAATATGTACAAAATTATTTCAATCATAACCACTTATCTGGAAGTGGGCATATTAAAAAAATCTCCTCATCCTTTATTGGCATATAGTCAATAGCCTAGAAAGAGACACCATACTTGGGGATGAGGAGGAAGTGGTCCAAACCATATACAAGTGAGTAAACAGAAATTTGAGCTAAGTTGAAAGTCAGGAGTTCCCATGGAATGAACTAAGACAGTGAACCTTTGGAACATGGGACAGTATGACAGCACACATTTCTTTCTTATTCACTTGTGGCCATGTAGCACAAGGCTGCACAGTTGCAGCCTTTTTCTAATTATCCACAATTGATTTCCTAAAGTCCATAGCACCATTGAATTTAGAAATGGAAGAAAACTAAAAATTTATTTATTTGAACTTTCTTGTTTGGAAAAATAAGGCCCCAAATTAGGCTTAGGTCATAGATTTAGAGCCAGAAGGGAACTTAGAGATTGTCTAGTTCAAACTCCCTGAGGAACCCAAAGGATGAATGACTTAAGAAAAAGATGTTGTTGTTCAGTTGTGTCTGACCTTCATGACACCATTTGGGGTTTTCTTGGCAAAGACACTGGAATGGTTTGCCATTTTCTTCTCCAGCTCATTTTACAGATGAAGAAGCTGAGCAAGCAGGGCTAAGTGACTTGCCCAGGGTCACCCAGACACACAGAAGGTGTCTGAGACTGGATTTGAACTCAGGTCTTCCTGACTCTAGGCCAGGCACTCTATCCACTGTGCCACCTGGCTGCCCTAAGAGAAAGATAGCCAACAGGGTTATCGGAACTGCGTTTCGGTGTTGGGGAAAAGGTGAAAAGACAGGTTGTTTTTCTACTTCTTTCTATCTCCAGGGAAATTTCCCACCTGCATTTCATGAAGGCATGAGGTTTTGCAACAAAGCAAGAAGATTTCTTTCATAGAGAACTGGAAGGCAGCTGGAGATCTGGGTGTGGAGTCAGGAAGACTTGAATTCAAATGCAGCCTCAGACACTTGCTAACTGTGTGACTCTGGGCAAGTCACTTAACCTCTCCTACCTGAGAGTGAGGCTTGATGGCTGCACAGCTCTGCCCTTGTGATGCCATTGGTTCTCTTTGAGAACAAAGGATAAGCAACAATAGCCTCATTTTCCCAAATAGTAAAATGGGGATAAAAATGGTATCTATCTTCCAGGATTGTTGTGAGGATCAAATGAGATAATACCTGTAAAGAGTTTAGTATATAGTAGGTGCTTAATAAATGCTTTCTACCTTCTTTTACTTGTCAGACCTTTTCCTCTTTACTGGTACATTTGCTTCTGTCCTGTGTGAGCAGGCTTCACACAAACAGTGAAAATGGTCTCTTTGACCAGAAAGCAATATTAACCTCTCCTGAAAGCTGAGGATTGGGTTTTTGGCAGAGCTATAGCCAGCCAGACGGCATGGGGCTTTACCTGAGTGGTGAGATTGGGGAAGCACACCTCCTCCCTGGGTGGGGGCTGTGTGTACTTTCCTCTTGAATACCTAACACTTGACCTTGTGGTTTTCTGTTCATCTACCACATGACCCAACTGCCCCTTGGTCTCTTCTCCATATCTCATTGCTGATTGTTCTTGTCTTCCTAACCCCTAGAGGGGTCAGGAGTCAGAACACTCCCTGTCCTAGTGTAACTACTCAAGGTCACACTGTCCCTCTTCTACACCCTGCCCAACTATTTTTGCCTAAAGTAAAAACATTTCTAGTAACATCTCTTTTTTTTTGCTTCCAATCTGACATTGACCCAAAGTGCACAAAGCTTCATCTTTTCACAGCCTAGGAAAGAAACACAAGTATGCCTTGCCTTGAGAAGCAACAGGGCCTCAGAGACAGTGCATCAGGCTTGATGTCAAAAAGAGCTAGGTTCATAGCCCTCCTCTAATACGAACTACTTCTGTTGCCCTAGGCAACAACCTTTCTCATCCCGTTTTCTCATCTGCAAAATGGAGATAATAATAACACCAAATTTACAATTGTTGTGAGAATTAAAATGAGATCATGCTTGTAAAGAGCTTTGCAAACCTTTTATAATGGTGATTATATGGGCTATTATTAATAATAATGTTATTATTGGGTTGAGGTATTTCTTTGTGAGTTTATTTCTTTGCTACAATAACTGTGTTGGCTGACCCTGGTTCATGGGTTCCAGCAAGCACATCAAGTCAGACTCCCCATATAATCACTCTTTCATTGAAATTTGGTCTAACTGAATTGTCAGAGACCCTTAGTAATTACCTGATGTTTTATGTTGTATGTCCACATTCTGTGGGATTAATGATTCCTGGTCACTCAACTTCTCAACATCTAATGACCAAGAGAGTTGTTTTTAATGTATATAAACTAAAAGTTTAGGTAGATGATGAAGTGGATAAAGTATGAGTCCTGAAGTCAGGAAGACTCATATCCTGAGTTCAAATCTGGCCTCAGACCTTACTAACTGAGTGATCCTGGGCAAGTCACTCAATCCTGTTTGTCTCAGTTTCCTCATCTATATATTGAGCTGGAGAAGAAAATGGCAAGCCACTCTAGTATCTTTGCCAAGAAAACTCTAAATAGGATCATGAAGAGTTGGACATGACTGAAAAATGGCTGAACAAAACAACAAGCTGAAATTCATGGGGAGGCGTACTTAAAGGAGTCAAATGGGAAAACTTCTGCTGGATATGTTTATGCTTTCCCAGGAGAAAGATGTGAACACTTATACTAAAAAATAAAATAGTTTGAGCTTTACAAAACAAACAGTAGATCCTGGATGCAAACCCAGGTCTCTTGACTCCAAATCCATTGCTGGGTCCATTAAACCAGCTGAAAATTAGAGAATCTTCTTTTAAGGCTTTCAGAGGTTGCATCCTGAACATCCTCTCCCTCTCTCCTCCTCCCACACACAGTCCCTGTTCATTATGGGCTGAGGAAATACTGGTGTTGTCACACACAGTGACAATGTCTCTTGCTTATTTCTTGATTCATCATTCCTTAGTCAATCTTCCTGTCTTGGAATTGAAACCTTTCTCCAACGTCCTGAAGGTGTTTTGTCTGTCTAAGACTTGTGGTTCCTACCCAACCCATTATATAAGATACCTCCAGTATGGGTTGGGATCTCCTCTGATGGATAATTTTCACTTTTTCCCCACAAAGGAGAGATTTGTGTCTATTAATGGAAGTGAGTTGGTGGCAGTGAGTTATCTATATGAGGTCTCTCCTTTTGGAGACCCGAATCATTGCTTCAGTGTAGAAAGGTGCTGGACCTTCCCACACTCTTGTCCAATTCCCAGAACCACTGGCAAATGATAGCCCTGTTTCCACTGGAAGGGGGTGAAGTTGTTGAAGATCAAGACTTGAAAATATGACAAGTTAGAAACCCACAACCTGAACAGCATGTTTAACTTGTTCAACAAGGATGTAGCTAATCCTTTCTCCCCCTACTTAATTAATCAGCTTCAGAAAATAATAAGAAGAGTAATTAAAGTGGCTATGCAGTCAGAAGTCTTTTGTTTAAAGGATATGTATGGGGAAATTGGGAGATTATAAGATTGGGTCACCAGGAACCATCAAACACTTTTGAGTTTCTCATTAGAAACAGATGGACAATGTGGAGGGCTTCAATTAGGCAGGGCTACTAGTGCCTTTGCTTATATATTTTCTAACTAGGCTATTCTTCGTGTTTGTTTTGTAAACCTCTCATTGTGTTGCTTCAACCCTTACCACACAGATCTGACCACACCACTTTACTGCTCAATAAATTTCCGTGACTTCATAGTGTGTCTAGGAGCAAATATAAACTCTTCTGTTTGGTATTTAAAACCTGGCTCATCCTACCTTTTCAGCCTTATTATGCATTACTTCCTTTCACTCTCTGTGGTCCAGTTAAATTGGATTTCTTGCTGTTCCTCATAAATAATACTCCATCCTCATCTGCTTTTGGACTGACTGTCACCCATGTCTAGATACACACCATTCTCATCCGCACCTTTTAGAATCTCGACTTTCTTTCCTTCCTTCCTTCCTTCCTTCCTTCCTTCCTTCCTTCTTTCCTTCCTTCCTTCCTTCCTTCCTTCCTTCCTTCCTTCCTTCCTTCCTTCCTTCCTTCCTTCCTTCCTTCCTTCCTTCCTTTCGGAGGGCAGCTGGGGTTAAGTGACTTGTCCAAAGTCACATGGCTAGTTTTTGTGTTAAGTGTCAGAGGCCAGATTTGAACTCAGGTCCTCCTGACTCCAGGGCCGATGCTCTATTTACTGCACCACCTAGCCTCCCCAATCAGAAGAAGTGGGAAAGTTTTTTTTTACTTCCTTTCAAGATACACTTGAGTACCACCTTCTAATAAAAATAATAGCTAGCATTTATATAAAACATTAATGTTTGCAAAACACTTTACATATCTTTTCTCATCTGATCCTCAAAGCAGACCTATGAGGTGGATGCTATTATTGCTCCCTTTTTTACAGATAAGGATTCTGAGGTTGAGAAAGACTAAGTGACTTGCCCAGTGAGTGTTTGAGGCACGATTCAAAGTCAGATCTCCTTCCTGCCAGTCCAATATTTTATCCACCATGCCGTGTAGCTGCTTACACAAAACCTTCCCTGATAGCACCAGCTGCTAGTGCTCTCCTGCCTAAATTTGTATCTAAACATTTCAAATATAAGTACATGTTGTTTTCCCCAATACAATGAAAGCTTCCTGAGAATGGGGATTACTTCACTTCTGTATTTGTATCCTTAGTGCTTATCATGGTGCCTGATACATAGGAGGGCTTCAATAAATGCTCAGTGATTTATTACCAACATCTTTGCACAGGATTAGGAAACATTGAAAGGACTGTGTTCTGCACCATCAAAATGAGTGCCTACATCAGTAAAATAATGAATCTATTGAAGTTTTGAATTAAGTAGCTTCAACCTTTATTGATTTTCAGGAGGTTGGAGAGCCAGGTTGGAGTTCAAGACCATGGTACCTCCTAAGTTCTTGGAGGGTTCTGAGTCAGGTCCAGAGTCAAATCACTCTGTGTATTGGTGTAGCAAGTTGATGGATACACTGGTCCTCCTAAAGGCATGGAAAACCAATTATACCTTCCCAACAATATAAGGTACTTGGGGATTAAAAAGCCAGCATGTTCTAACTTTTAATGAAATCCCTTCATATCTAGCTTCCTACTCTGATAAATTTTCACTCTGAAGGATTTTATTTTTTGAATACTATTAGTTTTCTTAGATAATTATTCCCTACCTTCTTTTCCTTCCAACAGAGAATAGTATTTACTTTTCATTTTGGCAGTATTTTCCACTAAGGGACTGATGTTTTGCCTGCCAACCCTGTTTTTAGGGAGGAAGCAAGGGGATTCTTCACATTCATGGGACTGAGTTTCCAATTTTTTTTTATTTGATGACTGGAGTCTGTATTGCCGTATTTTCCAGATACAGACACCACAAAGTGATTGTCCTCCCCCAGAGATTCATCAAGAGTCTCCCAGACTAGGAAAACAGAAAAACAAACATCCCTCCCCATCCCCAAATCAATCCAGGACTAAAGTCAATAGTAGAGTTTGTGTGTGATTGGGACTAATTGTGTGACTTACTAGAAGATACTGTATACAATGTGTACGTTCTAATTCACAGATGTTTTTCAGTCATTACTGACTCTATGTGACCCCACTTGGGATTTTCTTGGCAAAGATAGTAGAGTGGTTTGCCAGTTTCTTCTCCAGCTCATTTTATAGATGAGGAAACTGAAACAAACAGGGACAAGTGACTTGCCAAGGGTCACATAGCTAGCAAGTGTTGAGGTCAGATTTGAACTCATGAAGATGAATCTTCCTGACTTCAGGTCTGGCACTGTATTCACTGTGCCACCTAACTGGCCAACTCACAGGCAAAGGATCATAAATTTAGAGCTAGAAGGAACCTTAGTATTCAGTCTTCTGCAGCTTGGAAGATAAGTGACTTGCCCAAGTTCACAAAGATAGAAAGTGATAGAGCCAAGATATAAACCCAGATCTTGTGATTCTAATTCCTACACATTTACTATTGTGATACTCTGCCTCTTACTGATGAATTTATGTTGTAAAGGAAAAAGTATGGACTGAATCTGTGTTCCATACCCACCACTTTCTAACTCTGACCTTGTAAGTTACTTGACCTCTGCATCCCAGTTTTCTCATTTATGAAATGGGGATAATAATATAATATTTATCTTCAAGAGCTGCTGTGGAAAAAGTTTTTTGTAAACTGTGAAATGCTATACGAATGTGAATCGTTCATTCATTAATCCATTCATTCAACAACAACCATTTATTAAACACTTATATGTAGACCACTCTGCTAGGACTAGTTAGTGCATTGTATCCCTGCTGTTCACGGAATACACAGTCTAGTATTTGGATAAAACACAAGCAGACAATTATAATTCACAATATTACATGAGAAATGCATTAGAGAACTGCAGGACAGAGTGTTAAGTATTAGTAATAAAATTTACTTCTCCTGTCCTCAACTTCATCTATAAATAGTAGATACCCATGCAGCATTGTTATATATATCAAATGTGAAAAAGAACAGGAAAAGTGCCTTCTGAAATATAAACCATCATAAATTATGAGTTGCTGACATTATTAGCAGTACTTTTTTTTTATGACTTTCTCATCCTTTTGTCCACCGAGGGGTTCTGGATTCAAGAGACCTGAGCCAGAAGAGAATGAATATTTAGAAAGGAAATCGAATGTCAAATCTAAATGACATCTGAGCTAACAAAACGCTTGCTGTCAGTAAAGCTATAGAGTAACACACACACACAGACACAGACACATACATATGAAACCCCCAAACCTGGAAGTTGCTGAGTCTAGAAGAAAGAGATATTCACCCCTAAACACAATTAAAACTTGTAGTGAAGAATAGGGATCAGCCTCATGAATGGAGCTGCCATTCTGGCATCACCTGGTTGAGTTGTGCTATGTTTTTGTCTTTGCTAGGTTACAATTAATTAGTTGTCAAAGACTTTCCTGATTAGGAACATCCTGTTTATTGTCCTTAATAAGGCACTGAGATTGGCTGAGTGTAATGGAAGGAGCCTGTCCAAAGCCCTTCCTTCTCCCCCCAGCAGCCAGGCTTTCTACTTTTCATAGCTCACTATACCAGAGGCTGTTTGTGGAGCTGGCTCTCTGCTGTGAGGATTCAGTCTGATGTCTGGCAGCAGTGTGTGGTTGACAGAGCACTAGATTGTGAATCAGAAGAATTGGGTTCTGGTCCTTGCTCAGAGTCTAACTAAATGTGTGACCTTGGTCAAATTATTTAACCTCTCCAGGCCTCAAATGCTTTCTCTGTAAAACGGGGGAATTGGACCAAATGGACCCTAAGGCCCGTTTTAGCTATTCTCATGTTCTGTGATTGCCTGGAAACTGTGTGGTGCATCAAACCTTTCCAAAAGACATATTCCCCTGTTCCTACACTTGTCTCTGATGCAACAAAATGTTGCTGATAGCTTCTGGAATATGCTTTGGTTTTGTTTTTCCCAATCGTGAATCCATAGGCTCATCTAAAGTTCCAAACAGCAGGGGGGTTGGAGGTTAATTGAGTTAGTTGACTTCAATTACTTTTAAGTTCAAAGATCCTTTGGTTATCTCCTTTTGCCCAATATTCAGACCCTACTTCTTTGCCCTTAGTCCCTAAATTTCTCCCTAATTCTGATGGACTCTGTACCCTGGTCTCTTCATGGTATAGCCCTACCACCATTCACCACTTTGATTTGTGGGTCCCTGGAAGCTACCCCCAGGTTTAAAATATGTTTTGGATCAACACATATTTCAAATCTTAGTTTATAAACCATCATCAATGTTTCTTTTACCAGACCAACCAAAAGTCACCCTGGTTCAAAACAAAAACCACTTAATTAAAGTGGAAGTCTTCAAGGACAAAGGTTGTGTGACTCATTACTTCTCATCAATTCCTCATCAATGAGGGTTTCTTTTGGGTATGTAGGAGTAGATGGATGCTGAAGCCCTGTCCAATTCTTGCATTCTGTGATTCTATGAAGTAGTATAACAATATAAGTAGTGACAATGATAGTTAGTATTTATATAGCAGTGTCAAGTTTATAAAGTGTTTTATGTGTTTTATCTTATTTGATCCTTAGAATAATACTATATGTGTGTGTGTGTGGGGGGGGAGGGAGTAGAGCCAAGATGGAGTAGAAGCAGGAAATTCTGTGAGGTCCCGCCACAACCAGCTCCAATACGTTTAAAGTATGACTAAACAAATTTTAGAGCTACAGAACCCACAAAATAACAGTAAACAAATCTTCCACTGAAGCCAGCCTGGCAGGCCGACAGGAAGGGTCTATCTCACCAGGCTGGGAGCTGAGCGCAGTCCTGCATGAACCATGGGGTTTAAGATATGGGGCGTCCCTAATCCAAGGCAGAGACCAGCCGGAGAAGACTTCAGGAGAGTGAATCACCAGCAGCTGTGGCAGTTTCCAAATTTCTCAACCCATAAACCCCAAAGAGAAAGTAAAAGGTCAGTGGGGAACTCTGTTGGAATTGGATGATGGAAGAACATGGTCCAGCCCCTTCCCTCAGGGTGAGAAGTGGCAGAGGCACGGTGGCTGCAGTTTCTTCCACCTGGCTGCCTCCAGAGTTCCTGGCCTGAAGATCACAGGGGGACAAAGGGACAGTTCAGAGGGTAATCACTCTTACTTTGACCTGCTTGGATCTGGGTCTCCGTCTTGGGTGGAGGTCCTGGGGTGTGTGACCAGGTGCTACAGCTTGTGGAGGCTTCAGAGAGGGCACCCAACTAATAGCTCCTCCAGATGTGAAAACCCCAGCGATTTGGGACAGCTCTCCTCTCTAGAAGCAGAATTCTACTGTGGCAAAAAGCTCAAAAGTCAAGTGATTGAGTGGCAACATAAGCAAGCAAAGGAAGAAAAGCAAGCACATCAGTTAAACCTTAGATTCCTATTTTGGGGACAAAAAGGATCAAAGCATGGATTGGGAGAAAGACAATGAAGTCAGAACTCTGGCACCAAAAGCTTCCAAGAAAATTATGAGCTGGTTATAGGCCATAGAGAAGCTCAAGAAGGATTTTGAAAACCAAGTAAGAGAAGTGGAGGAAAAATTGGGAAGAGAAATGAGAATGATGCAAGAAAATCATGAAAAGAGGGTAAACAATCTGACTGAAGAAAATAACACCTTAAAAAAATAGACTAACTCAAATGGCAAAAGAGGCTCAAAAAGGCAATGAGGAGAAGAATGCCTTAAAAAGCCAAATTTGCCAGATGGAAAAAGAATCTCAAAAGCTCACTGAAGAGAATAATTCTTTCAGAATCATATTGGAGCAAATGGAAGCTAATGATTTTATGAGAAATCAGGATAGTATTAAACAGATTCAAACAAATAAAAAAATAGAAGGCAATGTGAAATATCTCATTGGGAAAACCACTGACCTGGAAAATAGATCCAGGAGAGATAATTTTTAAAATATTGGACTTCCTGAAAGCCATGATCAAAAAAAGAACCTAGAAATCATCCTTCAAGAAATTCTGAAGGAAAATTGCCCTGATATTTTAGAACCAGAGGGAAAAATAGAGGTTGAAAGAATCCACCAATCATCTCTTGAAAAAGATCCCAAAAAGAAAACTCCTAAGAATGTTATAGCCAGGTGCCATAGTTCCCAGATCAAGGAAAAAATATTACAAGCAGCCAGGAAGAAACGATTTGAATACTATGGAAACACAATCAGGATAACACAAGATCTAGAAGCTTCTACATTAAGGGACTGAAGGGCTTGGAATACGATATTCTGGAGGTCAATGGACCTAGGATTAAAACCAAGAATCACCTACCCAGCAAAACTGAGTATAATGTTTCAGGAGAAAATATGGTCATTCAATGAAATAGAGGACTTTCAAGAATTCTTTTTTTTTTTTTTAAGCAATTGGGGTTAAGTAACTTGCTCAAGGTTACATGGCACTTTCAAGAATTTTTGATGAAAAAACCAGAGGTGAATAGAAAATTTGACATTCAAATACAAGAAGCAAGAAAAGCATAAGAAGGTAAACAAGGAAAAGAAATCATAAGGAACTTATAAAAGTTGAACTATTTTCATTCCTACATGGAAAAACAATAATTGTAACTTATGAAACTTTTCTCGGTATGAGGATAATTGAAGAGAATATAAATGTGTATATATATATATATGTATACATACTTATATATGTCTATATAGGAGGGTATATGTGCATATGAATACATATGTGAGTGTGTGTATATATGTGTACAGGTATACATAGACAGAGGCCCCAGGATCAATTGAATAGGCAGGGATGATATTTAAAAAAATAAAAATTAAGAGATGAGAGAGGAATATAATGAGAGGAGATAGGGAGAAACAGAATAGGGTAAATTATCTCACATAAAAGAGGCAAGGGAAAACTGTTACCATGGAGGTGAAGAACAGGAAGGCAAAAAGGTATGGGTCAACCTTACTCTCATTGAATTTGGCTTAAAGAGGGAATAACATACACACTCAATTGTATATCTTATCCTACAGGAAAGTGGGGGGAAGGGGATAAGAAGGAGGATGATAGAAGGGAGGACAAATTGGGGGAAGGGTAGTTAGAAGCACACACTTTTGAAAAGGGACAGGGTCAAAATAGAAAATAAAAAAAGATGGGCTGGCTAGGTGATGCAGTGAATATAGCACCAGCCCTGGAATCAGGAGGACCTGGGTTCAAATCCAGCCTCAGACACTTAACACTTACTAGTCATGTGACCTTGGGCAAGTTACTTAACTCAACTTAGCCCAACCTTCTCTCTTCCCTCTCTTCCAAAAAGAAAAAAAAAATAAAACAAGTTGGGTGTGGGATAGGAGGGGGGGAAGTATAGTCAGTCTTTCACAATGTATCCACTATGGAAATGTTCTGCATAGCTATACATGTACAACCTATATTGAACTGCTTATCTTTCCAGTAAGAGTGGGTGAAGAGGGAAGGGAAAGAATTTGGAATTCAAAGTTTTAAAATCAAATGTTTAAAAAATTATTATTATTATTATTATTATTTTTACATGCTACTGGGAAATAAGATATACAGGCCCTGGGGTATGGAGATCCATCTTGCCCTACTGGAAAGTTGGAGGGAGTATTGGGGAAGATATAGGAGAGAGCAGATTGGGGGAGGGAGTATTCAGTGGGATCACTGTTCTGAGGTGGTGGCTAGGGGAAAGTTGGGGAGAGATTTTGTAACTTGAAATCTTGTGGAAATGAATGTTGTAAACTAAAAATAAACATAAAATTTAATTAAAGAATAGAAATTGAAAGAATTCACCTATTCCCTCTTGAAAAATATCTCCAAAGGAAAACTCCTAGCAATATTATAGCCAAATTCCAGAGTTCCAAGGTCAAGGAGAAAATATTACAAGCAGCCAGGAAGAAAGGATTTGAGTATTGTGGAATCACAATCAGGATAACACAAGATCTAGCAGCTTCTGCATTAAGGGACTGAAGGGCTTAGAATATGATATTCTGGAGGTCAAAGGAGCTGGGATTAAAACTAAGAATTACCTACCCAGCAAAACTGAGTATAATGCTTCAGGGGAAAATATGGTCATTCAATGAAATAGAGGATTGTCAAGCATTCTTAATGAAAAAACCTGAGCTGAACAGAAAATTTGACTTTCAGATACAAGAAGCAAGAGAAGCATGAGAAGGTAAACAGGAAAAGGAAATCATAAGGCACTTATTATAGTTGAACTATTTGCATTCCTGCATGGAAAAATGATAATTGTAACTCATGAGACTTTTCTTGGTATGAGGATAGCTGAAGGGAATATATATGTATACATACATATATATAAACATATGTTTATACAGGAGGGTGTATGTATAAATACATATGTGAGTATATATGTGTACATGTATACATAGACAGAGGGCACAGGATCAGTTGAATAGAAAGGGATGATATCTTAAAAATAAAAGTAAGAGGTGAGAGAGGAATATAATGAGAGAAGGAGATAGGGAGAGATAGAATAGGGTAAATTATCTCATATAAAAGAGGCAAGAGAACACTGTTACAATGGAGAGGAAGAGCAGGAAGGTGAAAGGGCATGGGTCAACCTTACTCTCATTGAAGTTGACTTAATTAGGGAATAACATACACACTCAATTGGTATCTTACCCTACAGGAAAGTAGGAGGGAAGGGGATAAGAGGGGGATGATAGAAGGGAGGGAAGATTGGGGGAGAGGGTAGTTAGAAGCACACATTTAGGGACAGGGTCAAAGGAGAAAATAGAATAATTGGGGGGTAGGATAGGATGGTGGGAAATATAGTTAGTCTTTCACAATATATCTACTATGGAAACATTTTGCCTAACTACACATGTTCAATCTATATTGAATTGCTTATATTCCCAGTGGGGGCGGGTGAGGAGGGAAGAAGGGAAAGAATCTGGAAATCAAAGTTTTAAAAACAAATGTTTAAAAAATTTTTTTTACATGCAACTGGGAAATAAGATATATGGACTTTGGGGTATATAAATCCATCTTGCCCTACTAGAAAGTTAGAGGAGGAATGGGGGAGGATATAAGATAGAGCAGATTAGGGGAAGGGGTATTCAGTAGGCTCACTATTTTGGTGTGGAGGGTAGAGGAAAGAACTCAAAATCTTGTGGAAATGAATGTTGAAAACTAAAAATAAACAAAAAAAACCCTCAAAAAAAAGAATAATACTATGAAGTAGTTGCTATTACAACTTCCATTTTATAGATGAAGAAACTGAGGCTAAGAAAGATTAAGCACCTTGCCTAGGGACATACAAGCAGTAAGTGTTTGGAGACAGGATTAAAACTCAG
>NW_027187360.1:21706329-21814660 GCF_028583685.1 Petaurus breviceps papuanus | reverse complement strand
TAATTTTCCATAGATTACTGCACCTAAGGAAATACATATGGGGATGGTACATATATGGAGACTGACACAGGGAGAAGGTATATGTGTACCTTGTGTAAGAACACATACAGCTAGGGAACACATGTAGCCAGAGAAAGCAATTCTCCTAGAGTGTAGTTTCCAGTGGACCATTTCCTTGATGATATCATATGGTGCTCTTATAATATCATTGGGCTATCATTTGCTGCACTCCTCTGCCATCTTCTCTAGTCTGTTCTCTCTACTACATTATCATCTCTTGGTATCTCTGATGATGATAATTATCTCTGCTAGGTCTATGCTACTGTTACATGGCAGCAGCTATCTTTCAATCTTTTCCTTATAGAAGAGAGGATTCTCAATTCTAGCTCCAGTTGTGATTCTAGATGTTTCATGATTCAGACCCACAGCCAATCAGCCAAAGAAATATTTGGTATTAGGTCTTTCTTTCAGAACTGTTTTTTCTTCTACTTTATTACCATTTTGAATTCAGTCTATGCTTTGAGAAAGGGTACAAAAATTCCTTTCAATTGCAATCATGCCTTTGGTTGCTTCCAGGGTCCATATAAATCACCTTGAGAACTTCACTTAGTAAGTTTGGAGGTGGATGGAGGGCAGGGTAGAGCTAGTATTTATTTATTTTTTTGATATATATTTTTGCCAGTGACAAAAGTATTGTTCCCCCTAGAGTGGTGTAAGAGAAAGAACACTGGATTTGTAATTAGTGGATATAGATTTGAACCCTGACTCTAACATACAAAAACTAACATAACATAAAAAACTAACTTTTTGTTCATGGAAAACAATTTCTCCTCTCTTGGTCCCAGAGTCCTTGCTCATAAAATTGGGAGAGTAATATGCCTGCTTCATGATGGAAAGTAATTTATAAACTTTAAAGCATAATAGAAGTGTAAATCATTACCCTCCCTTCAGTTTATTACTGCACATTGCCTCAACACCTGTCTTTAATTCCCAAGCCAGCTGGCAGCTTGTTTCCACCATGCTGTCATTACTGCTCCCAAACTCTGAAATAGAGATACCTTCCTTCCATGCCCCTGAAGAATGGAGAAGTCAATGAAATTTGTCTTTGGATGTCTCTGTTCCTTTCTTTACATTGCTTTCCCATAAGTATTGTCTCCTCTCTTGCATACTTGGAATCCTTATGTTCTCTGACCTTTTCTATCATCCAAACCTGCTCTCAAAGGAAGATCTGATCAACTCTTTCACAATGAGGTAAATAATCTACACTTTCCCCCACCCCCAAAACACACATATACTAAGAGTTAAAGTGTTCTGGCTCCTATTTGCATTTTAATAAGAGATAGATTCATAAATCAAAGGAATGAATATCTAATAGTGGAATAGTTAGCTATTGGGAGGTATTTTGTGGGACATACAGCTTTCTTCCTTTTCCCACATCATTTGTCAACTCCATGAACTGTTAAATCAGGTTCCCCCAAGGGATGGCTCAGGCCCATTACTCCTTCCTCTTTCTGCCCACTCCAGTAAAATTTGCACTTAGTTTTTTTTTTTTTCATTCAGGAGCTGTTAGAACATGACGTGCAGTCACAACTGGAACATTACAGTAGCAATAAACTCTGTGTTACTTTGGAGCTGAGCTGTCCTTGGTAAACAGATTGGAGCATCTGTCATATTTTTCAGCTGCTAGGGGGAAAAATTCCATTGAAACATGGTTCCTGTAGATAATTTTCTTGTGAATAGCTATTTAAACATCACCTGTCATCTTACTCCCAGTAAGTCATCTAAGCGAGGGCTCAATTCATACAAAGAAACTTGGTCTCATTTTTTTTCCCCAAGAGAAATAGTTCAGTATTGGTATTTACTCGTTCCCCAATTTATGGTTCTGCCCAAGTGTGCTAAACAGAGATAACCAGGAATAAATATCACCAGGGCTTCCCAGAGCAAAGGAACTACCTAACAAGAGACAATAAAAACCATCTAGTGTCTTAATGTAATAGCTCTCAATCATGGGGTATTCTAAAGTTAGAAATCCAAATTTACAAGGCAGGGATTTTGTCAATGCTTTCACCAGAGAGCACATATTGAGGTAAAAAGAAAGTTGTAATCCTATACCATTTACTTAAGCCCAGATTCTGTTTTCAGTGTTGGCCCCACTCAAACAGGAAGGTGGGGGGGGAGTGGAAAACAACTTTAAAAATATGACTATATGGCATCTTGCATCACACTCGGATACGTTGACTCTGGTTTTCTTACTCTGATTGCTCCATTTGCTACCAATGCAGATCACGTCTCTTCTGCTCCTCCTTACTCTGTGTCACTTATATCCCTCTATATGAACTTTTCACATGGGATTCACCCATTTTCATACCAGCAGTCTTCCTCTAGCTATTTTACTGCTTTGAATGTACCCAAGAGTGTTGTAAGACCCAAAGGAGTTGAGATAATGAGATAATGGATGTAAAGTACTTGGAAAGTCTTAAAACACTAAGTAAATGTTAGCTATTATTATCATTAGACTATAGTCACCAAGCATCCTGTCCCATGATGACTTCATTCCTGGAGTCTTCTACTGTCTTCCTGCTGAACTCAAGCAATGTTTATAGAGCAATATAGGGGTGTGGTGGTAAATGTTTAAAAAGTGGACCCTCCAGGAAAAAAAGTGCCCACACACAAATTCAATCTGCATTAACACTTTCTTAAATCTAGGTAATCAACAAAACAATAAACCAAACCCTAATCTGTAGTGATTGCTGATTTCCAAGGGGCATATAAATGCCCATACTGAAAGTTTAAAATCTATGGTAGGCCAGTTAGAGTTGGCTCTAACATTCACCTGATCCTCCTTACTCTTGTCATTTTTGTCTTTGTCCATATGAATCTTGTACATAGGATTCACTTATTACACTGGTGTTTCTCTGGTTCTCTTATTACTTTGAGTGGACCAATGTAGCACCCTTACTTCTCACTTGTGGGCTGTTCTTTCTTCATGACAACTGGTCTTTCTCCTATACTAGTTCTACATGCCCCAGAGGATGTTGTTTACTCTGCATTTTTTTTTAACACACATCATTTTTGCTAATGCTCTATAGCTTACTTTTTAACCTAACCTTGAGTTTTCCATTGTCCCCTGGATTACTTGTGATAGAAAACATTCAAGAAATTGTTGATAGATACTGCTGACAATCATACTGATCAGCCCAGGGAGACATTTTAATAACTGGCTTGTTTTATGCTCGAAGTATCGTCCCTTGGTACATGAAAACCAATGGGCAATGAGTAGCATTTCCAAAAAATGTATGTAGTATAAAGCAGGATGTATACAATTAGAATTACAGAGGACAAAACAGGCAAGGATTTATACATCAAAGAACCAATAACAGTAAAATAATAAATTGATCACTGAATACTAAAACATTTAATTGGAATTTGGAGACAAAGCAGGAACTAACCGGATAGCAACAGGGTTATAATTGATTTCTCAGCTTGATTTTGCACACTCTAGGTAGTTGATGTCACTTGCTGTCATGATCATAAAGCCAATACAGAAAAATTCTCTTACCACAATTGTAACGATGATTCTTTTGAGGTCATTGTGTTCCATGACTGATAATACACCTATAATATAACTTATAGCATGCCTTGGTTGGTTGTTATCCGTTGTTCTTGTAAAGGACCCAAATGACATCACTATGTTGGAGTCAAGTGTGTCTGACTGGGGCTGATCAGACCAATGTGAGCTCAGAAGACTCTACCACAGGTTGGGCACAAGTAGTTCATGGGAACATTTGGCATGGAAATTTCTCTGAATTTGTGCATCTCCCATTTCTCTTGAGCTACTGCAATTCTACTTCACTCACAGAGCACAGGAAAATTGATGCCATTTTCATTCTCATTGGAGGCTTCTGGTAACACTGCTGAAAACATCATGCTAAAAAGAATTAGGACCATGCAAACAACATTGTTTCACTCCATTGGCAACTGGGAAAGCATGAAAACAGCATTATCGAGAGCCCATGTAAGCATGCCATCATGAAACCGACCACAGTACTGATGAACTTCCCTTGGCAACCAAATTTTGTATGACAACATGCCTTCTAACATCACTGGAAGAAGACTGGTATTAAAGAAATAGACTTTTTGCGGTAAGTAGTGAACATCTTGACATCAATGAGATCACTATGTAATTTCCCAAGGTGGTACAGTTCAATTTCTGCCTCCTACTGATACATTGTCTATCTGCATTTTAAAAAACAAAACAAAACACATATATAAACAGAAGCTAATGTTAAAGGCTATACACTTTATAGAACATTATGGCTTAGAAATATATGTGTATGTACACATATATATGTATACATATATACACATATGTGTATGTATATTTGTCACATAATTTGTCATAAATTTTTATATAGAAATTGTATAAATCCATCCACTTTGGTTTTTTAAGTGTAAATGGTCAGATTTCTCTCTTTGAAAGTGCTATGAATTGTAATATTCTAGGACTCTGTACAATGTGTACAGTAGAGGTCCAGGGACTGGACCTCTGACTAAGGAGGAAAAAGAAACCCCAAGATAAGGAGTTTGGTCTCCCAAAGTGGGCCAGTACCTTCTCTGCAGCCTATAGTCTTAAATGAAGTTGCTAGAGAGGGAGTTTCAAACTCAAATAGGAATAGATCCTTGCCTCAGCACATCAAATTAGAAGACTACAACAATATTATCTGTGTGATATTTTTATTAATTTTGTGAAAAATTTCCCAACTCTATTTTAATCTGGTTTGGGTGGCACTAGGTAGTTTGGTAGCCACAGACAGTGGGATAAGTGTTTGTCCCCTATAAAGAACACGAGGAGGTTAAATCTCTTGCTCTGGGTTACTTGGTCAGTACATTGCAGAGATGGTCTTTCTAATATAGGTCTTCCTAATTCCAAGGTGTAGGGGCAAGGTAAGCCCCTCTGTGAGGAATAAGATTATACAAACCAAGACCCCAACTCAATATGACCTTTCTATTACCCTGAGCTGTTTGGGAACAGGGATCCTGAGAACTTGAGGGCTTCTCCTCTCCTTGGACCCTGTCCAGGTCCTTGAGAAGAGATATGATAACTGCCCAACTCCTGGAACTAGCCATTCCAAGGAAACATCGCTCTTGGGGGTGCCTTGTAGGAATTGGTCTCCATCCCAGGCCTCACACCAGATATGATGCTTGCTAAAAACACCTGGCAGTTTGACTTCTTTGTTCTCAGCACTGCTTAAACTGTAAGATTCAGACCCCAAATTGGAATCTCACCCATGGAGGAGACGTCCTGCCTGGGACCCTCCTGTGCGGGACCCTGACAGCTGTACCAGGATTCCCCAGCTTGTGTGGTCAGGTGCTGGTGCTTCCCCGCATGCTGATGCTTGTAAATATATAGCCACTATTAATCATAGATGATCTTATTCTGCTGTCTTTAAGCTTCTTACTCTGTTATCTCTGGTTTCTTTCTCACTTGCCTACATATACATATATTCTGAATAAATATTCTAAAGAAATTGCCTTGGGTCTTTCTTGGAGTGCCCAGCATTCCATTTATGCAAATCCTGAACCTCCTTAATTGGACACAAGGTCAGCTCTCTATTCACTATATGCTTCCTCCCAATCATTAATATTAAAAATAACAAATAGCATTTATATAATGCTTTAAGGTATGCAAAATACTTTTATATATGTTATCTCATTTGATCCTCAGGACAACTCTGTGTGGTAGATGTTACTAGTATTCCCTTTTACAGATGGTAAAACTGAGGGTAAGAGGTCAAGTGACTTGCCCAGAGTCATATAGAAAGTGTCTGAGACTTGATTTGAACTCAGGTCTTCCTTACTCCAAGTCCAACACTCTAATTTACCCATTGCACTACCTAACTGCCTCTAAGGTTTTGATAAGTAACTAATGATTACATTTTCTTATCATTAAACAATATTGTTCATATGTAATAAAATAATCATAATTTGTAAAATAATATATTGCCTGAATTTTAAAAAATAAATAGTAGTGAATTATTTGATCTTTCTGTTTTTTTCTCTTATAGAACAAACCATCTTGGTTTTCTTAGACAAGTTTTTGGGACTAAGATATTGGTTTCTGTCATTGTAGAAAAGGAATGTCATTAAAGGATACTTATTGGTAAAGCACAAACCATTGTTTACATATTTCTTACTTTTCCTTTCTGCTTGTTCTGTAAACTAACAGAGAAGCCATTCTTGAGTGCCATCAAAGGACTGACTGTGATAGGGGAAGGAAATTGTTTCTCTAAACTAAGTTAGTGCAGCTCCCCACCCAGACACTAGCCTCCTCTGAGGCCATTGAAGAATGTCTTGAAATTCCTTTCTCACTGCTTCAATTTTTTTTCCCACTTGGTGAATATTTTTTTTCCTTTGGACAATTCTGGCTAAGAGATCAAGGATATGGTGTGAAAAGAGGAGGGTGTGGGGTGGCTAGGTGCGTAGTGATTAAAAGCGCCAGCTCCTGAGTAGAGAGGACCTGAGTTCAGTTCTGACCTCAGACACTTAACACAAAAAAAGTAGCCGTGTAACCTTGGGCAAGTTACTTAACTCCAATTGCCCCCCAAAAGGAAAAAAAAAAAAAAAAAAAAAAAAAAAGAGGAGGGTGTGCTCAAGCTCCTTAGACGCCAAGCCCCAAGGGGCCCAAACTAGCTCCAAAACTCAGATTTTAGGAGACTGACATTTTATGCTGTTGGAGAGGCCAGCCTTTTGGAGCATGGAGAAAAATTTCCTTTTTGCAAACTCACTGCCAGGAAAGCAGAGTGGATGATTAAACGGGTGTTTCCATGGTGTTGTTGGTGGTAGAAACACCCTTATAGGGATTACAGGAATTAAGAGGGCTACTAGCTATTTGTTGGAAACAGAGATAGGATATGATTTGGGGTCAGCAGAGTTTATGTTTTGAGGGTGGAGAGATTATTTGGTCAGATTTAGAGGTGAGATGAGTAGAGTTTGATCAACGCAGGCCAATGGTGAGATCTCTACAACTCAGAGATAATGGTGGTGGTATTTGACTGTGAGTATGGGTAGTAGGAACTGATTTTTCTGCAGTGAATCAGATGGACACAAATGACAAACACCCTCCATAAAATAATACAAGGGGAAGAGAGCATTTTGCACAGCATTTTTCTGATACAAGAGTCAGTCTATTGTTACCTGTCTGCCCATGTCATCCCATTGTTCAGTGAGCTTTAGTGGCCACCATCACTTCAAGGATCAAAATAAAGTCCTTTGTTTGGACTTCAAAACCTACTTCCTTCCTACCTTTTATCTTTTTTTTTTTTGTTTTGTTTTAGATGACTCAGTCTCCCTATCTCACAAAGCTAGAAATACAGTAACCACTCACTGGCTCTATTCCCAAATAGATCAACTCAGGAGCTTTAACCTGCTCTTTTTCTGACCTGGACTGGTTTACTCCTCCTCAGGCAGCCTGACGGTCCTCTGTTCCTGGGGCTCAGACTCACTGTGTCTGACATTCAATTGGCTTAGCCCATAGCAGTTCTGAATTCCCAAACCCAAGAGATCCATCAGCCTCAGTCTTTCCAGTATCAGGAAAATAAGTGTGCGCCACATTCCCAGCCTTTACAGTTTTGCTATACTTGACTCACCTCCACATACTGTATCATCCAGCTATAATGGCCCATTTTTATTTCCTTGAAAATGCCGCTCCATCTCCTGTAGCCTTCTCTTTGTGCTGGCTGCCCTATACCTGAAATATGTTTCCCTTTCCCTCTCTCACCTCTGCCTCTTAGTTTTACTAACTTTCTTCAGGGCTCAGTTCAAATGTCACCTCCTTTTGGAGGCTTTTCCTGGTCCCCCCAGCGATTTTTACCTCCCTAGTAGTTAAGGTCACCTTCCATCTACTCTGTATACAGATCCTGTGTACCCAGTTATTTCCATATTATCTCCCTTTTTTTGCTGTATGCACCTCGGGGACATCCTATGCCACGTTGCCTTTGGTTTGGAGTTAGGTAAAGAGTCATTTCAATCTCTCCCATTGTTTGCCTCTAGATAGGTGAATATTTTTATACCCAGCAGTATGTGGCTGGCCTCACCCTCCATTTTCTTTTGAAACCCTTTCAGCTGGGGGGCTCCTGTCACTATCATCATCGCTGTCCTCATCATTATCTATGCCAATAACCAAATTTTAGAATCATTGATTTAGGGCTGGAAGGGATCTCATAGACCAGTTAATCTGCCCTTTTCATTTTCTAGACCAGGAAAGGGAGGCCCAGAGATATCAATCAATAAACGTTTATTAAATGCCTGCTAAGGCCAGTGCCAAGCACTGTGCTCAGCACTGGGGAATGAAAAAGGAGGAAATCAAGCAAGTTCTATTTTAACCAAGAAATAATCAACAGACAGAAGACACTAGAAGGAAGAGGGGTTGAGAGAGGTTTTCTGCAGAAAATGGGATTTTAGTTGTGACTTAAAGGAAGTCAAAGAAGTAGGTAGACCTAATAGGAGGGAGAGTATTCCAGGCATAGGAGACAGCCAGAGAAAATGCCTGGACACAAGGGATGGCGTATCTTGATCGTGGAATAACCAGGAGGCCAGTATCACCAAATCAAAGAGTATGTGACAGGGAATAAAGTAAAAGAAAACTAGAAAGGTAGGAAAGGGGTAGTTTATGAAGGACTTTGAATGCCAAAAAGAGGATTTTGTGTTTGATTCTGGAGGTAATAGGGAGCTACTAAAGTTTCTTGAGTGGGAGGGGTGACATGGTTGAACCTCACTTTAGAAAAATAACTTTGGTGTCTAAATGGAGGATGGACTGAAGTGGGGGAGAGAATTGAAGCAGACAGACCCATCAGCAGGCTATGGTAATAGTCTAAGTGTGAGGGAAGAAGTCCTATACTTCAGTGGTGGTAGTATCAGAGGAGAGAAGGAACCATATTTGAGGGATGTTGCAAAGGCAAAATCAATAGTTCTTGGCAACAGATTGGATATGGGGGGAAATGTGAGATAGTGAAGAGTGGAAGATGACTCCTGCATTGTGAACCTGAGGGCATGGGAGGATGGCATTGCCCTTTATAGGAACAGGGAAGGTAGAGACTTGCCAAAACTCACAGAGATAGTGACAAAGTTCGATTTGAACCTGGGTCCTTTAACTCCAAATTTATAGTTCTTTCCACATTGTATATATAACTAAAGACAATAATAATAATTGTTTCTAATTAGATGATACTTTAAAAGGTGTGAAGGAAGTCATTAGGCATATCACAGACTTCTCTGTGACTATTTGTCCCTATCTCTTAAGCAGGTGTCATGGTGCTAGTCTTTTGGAAACAGACATAAAGATTAACATGCAGCTTGCAACAGGTACTTGGGAAGCCAAAAAGGTTTTGATGTACTATGATTCATACTGGTGTCATCATGATTGCTGGTTATGTGACTGACTTGGGGACATTTCTCTTTTATTGCAAACTATATTCACTATTGGCCCATCGGGATGACAAATTGAGGACAGGGGGCTAATTGGGTCCATAATTAGCTGTTTATCATTGTGATTGCTTGCTTGGGCTATTTCTGCTATTGTAATTAATGGCATTAATTTACAAATAACTTTTGCCAGAATATAATATTAATAAGAGGGACTGAAAATGTTTCCTGGGGCATTTATTTGGCAGTAATCTCAGGGAATCTATGTAGAGGAGAATTGGCAGGTAGGGGATTAGGGAGGTGGTTAAAGAAGGGGGAGATTAAAGTGGAGAAGACTAAAGACAGCAAAAAAGCCCATCATGATGACCATGACCTTGAGCCCTACAGAGAACAGATCTTATAGAGAGGAAAATCACTCCCAAACTAGTGATCCGATTTTTGAATATTGGTCATTCCAAAAAATAACTCACATTTATATCTTGCACTGAGACATAAAGCATTTCCTCCTTACACCTTGTGAGGTTAGTAGAATAAGTTTAATTTTCCCTGTTTTATTGATGAGGAAACTAAGACTCAGAAAGGTGAAATGTCTTGTCGGTGTAGCCCTGGGTGCTACGTCAGGAAAGTGGTACCATGAAAAAGGGAAAAGAGGGCTAGATTTGGAGTCAGAGCATGTGTTGGAATTCCAGTTCTCCCACCCATCTGTGTGACTTTGGGCAAATCATTTCCTTTTCCCCCTTCAATTTTCTCATCTGTCAAATGAGGGGTTTAGACTATATAACCTCAAAATTTTCCCCCAGCTCCTAATCTATAATCCTGTGCAGTTATATAAAAATATATATATATAACATAAATAAATATAAATAAAATATATGAAACTCCTTTCCAAGGTAGTCTTTTGTCTCTGTTGCCTTGACTGGTCCTCCCAGGCCACAGATTTGAAGTTGGAAGGAACATTAGAGATCATTTAGTCCAACTTTCTCATTTTACAGATGGGAAAACTGAGGTTCCAGAGAAGCTAAATGACTTGGCCAAGGTCACACAGGAAGCAAGTGTCAGAACCATGATTTTAACCCAGCTTTTCTGACTCTAAATTCGGAGATAGCTCCACTGCTCTGCAACGCCACTGGACTATGACACCTTCTTGTCCCCTCAGGGTCCTCAGGATATCATAGCCCTCTCATGGAGCCTATTTTCCCCCATCATATTATTGTGTGACTACACCCAACAAAAGTAAACTGTGTACACCACTGGGCATGGAGAACCCCCACTATATTGGATAACCAAGATCAGAGAGGATGACAGTACATACCAATCTTCCCACTGGTGACCTAGGGATCTCTGTTCCCCTTCCTCCCCTACCAAATTTGCCCCAGGTGTTGGAATTCTTAGTCCTTTTTGATCCTATGATTTCCCCTCTGATCCTGTTTGCTTCTCTGTAAAATAAGGAGGTTAGGCTAAGTAATCTAAGGTCCCATCCAGCTCTAAAATACTGTGAACCCAATGTTGTCTACAAGCAGTTGCACGATAATGTAACCCAGACATATCTGGGCATTCCCAGGTCACCTGACATGGAGGTGCACTTGAGGAGCCTTTGGAGTCCAAATTGACTAAGTTGAAGGTCTCTTGTCTCCTATCCTGTGGGTGGGGGGTAGTCTCCTTGGATTAGCTTCTTGCAGCTTTAAAACTGGTGAGATTGACCCATTCATTTGCCCCTCCTGCTCCACCCTGCCCTCCCCACTCAGCTCTCTGTCTTCTCTGGTCTTACTTATATGCTGTATCCAGAGGGTGAAGCTCACAGTTCACTCACAGCATGGTACCATGACCTGAACTGGTGGAAAGGGGAAGGATTATCCTTGCTCCCTCTCTTTTACCCCAACACCAAGGAATGGGCTATGGGGTGCTTATTTCTGTTATGTGTGCTTTGTTCTCTTCAATTTCAGGTGCCAGAGGTGATTCTAACGGGACCCAACAGTTTGAGCAACATCAGATTTGAAGCCAGAATTGCAGGAGGGGATAGTGCCTCCAGTTAGCCCAGCATGAAAACCCTGAGAAACCAGGAGGCCTGGGACTCAAGCCGGAGAAGGGTTTTGGACTTGGAACTGGGAGTGTGTAGTATAGGAAAGGTTCTAAATTGCAAACCTAATCCCCTTCCCTTCCCCAGGGAATAAAGAGGGAGGGGGAATCAAACTCCACATGTTGGGGGACCAACTTTGCATGATTGTGCTTAAATCTTCTGAGTCAGATGTTTCTGTGCAAGAGTTAATCTGACTATTTGGTGGTTTAATGGAATGCAGGAGGTTTAAGGGTGCAGGAGACCATTCCTTAAAATTGAGGGAACATTGGTGGAGATTGGAACCATTTTCAGAGAGCCTGGATTTTTCTCTTCGAGATACCAGACAACTCTGGGGGAGTGGTAAAATCTTACTTACCTGGCCTTTCAGACTGTGAGGGCCATAGACTTAGCAATGGAATTTGAACTCAGTTCTCTTGTCTCTGGGGCCAGAGTTCTTTCTAGTATACCATGCTGCTTCTTTCTATTTATATAGCTTTCTCCCCAGAATATTACCTACTTTCAGGATGCTTTCAGGAGTGAAGTATTGAGAAACACTTCTTTATAATGATAATTTGTACTTAGATTTATTTTAATAAACAGTATATTATGAAAGCAAATGTGATAACTATTTAATGAGCATTTTATGTATAATCTATTTTGTTCTCAGCTGGATTCTGGAGTAATTACAGTTCCCTTGTCTTGTATTTGTTACTTTATCTTTCATTCTAAATAATCTAGGACCATGACTGTGATTGCTTTGGTTAAGGAATTATATTCGGAGCCTTTTCAATTATCTCTTCTGATCAATTTCCATAAGAGTTATTTTTAGCATGAATTTATTATTCAGTCATTCAGTTGTGTCCAACTCTTCATGAGACCATACTGTCTATGGAATTTTCTTGACGGAGACACTAGAGTGATTTACCATTTACTTCTCCAATAGATTAAGGCAAACAGATGTTAAGTGACTTGCCCAGGGTCACACAGTTAGTAAGTGTCTGAGTCTAAGTTTGCACTCAGGTTTTCCTGATTCCAGGCCTAGTGCTCTGTCCACTGAGCCATCTAGCTGCCCTATTTTACATGGATAGAATTCCACAATTTGTGTCATGGATGTGCCACATGGCATGATGGTGCTACCTTTTAGCTCTGAAAGTGATTCCTGAGGTCTTTGACATTCCCAGCAGCATTAGTCTGACTCTTGGTTCTTGGACAGAAGAGAATCCCAGGCAAGTGTGTTGCCAGTAGCTTGGGGGAGTGATTTCCCAAATCACTGGGAGCCAGGGATCGAAGTCACAATCAATGGTCATTGAAAGCTCAGGGAGAAAAGACAAGGTACTGCAGGACTGGAGAAAGGCATCTGTTGTTTTGATTTTCAAAGGGGGAAGAGAGTGGAATTAGTAAATCATTAACTGGTGAGCTCAACCGATTCCTGACAAAATTCAAGAATACTCTATGATATTGAAATAGCTGTGATTTCATAGATTTGGGAGTTCCCTTCAAGGATACAGAACACAACCCATCTGTGCCTATTCATTTGTCTGTCCCATAAGATTCTCATTCATGATCTCCTGAAAGTTAAGCACAGAGCAGCTGCCCACATGATGGAAGCATTTCTCCTTTTCTCTTGACAACAGAAGGATTCGCATAGAGTACTCTGATCTGTCATCCCTTGCTCTCCCTATGTGACCAGCCCATCTTCTCTTCCAGTCACAGAATTCCTTGATGACATCCTTTATTCCTCCTTTCCACTCCAAATTATCCATTGGTTATATCCCTGCTTACATACCCACCATATCCCTTTCCATTGACCTCCCTGGGTAATGTTCACCTTTAGTAATAGAATTAGCATTCATTAAGCATCTATTATTTGCCAGGCACTGTGCTAAAGGTTTTACAAATATCATCTCATTTGACATTCACCACAGCCCTGGGAGGTAGGCACTATTATTATTATCCCAATTGTACAGTTGAGGAAATTGAGGCAAACAGAGCTTAAGTAATTTCCCCAGGGTCACACAGTAAGTTTCTGAAGCTGAACTTGAACTCAGATCTTCTTGACTCAAGGCCCAGCTGCCTTTAGTACTTCAGAAATAGTGATATTTCTGCTCTTGCTTCCCTGCCATAGAACAACACCACTATAATATTTATAGCGAAAAGATAGATCTTTGCTATTATGCTTTTTAAGGACTTCTCTTCAGTGAATTTTTGTATATTTTTTTCTGTTGGGTAAATTCTGCTTTTCAAGGAATTCTTTTCTTCATTGGATTTTTGTGTCCCTTTTACCATTTGACCTATTCTGTTTTTTAAAGTGGTATTTTCTTCAGTATTTTCTATGCCTCTTTCACCGAGCTGTGGACAATTTTTTTCATGATTTTCTTGTATCATTCACCTTTCTCTTCCCTATTTTTCCTTTACCTCACTTATTTGATTTTTAAAATCCTTTTTGAGCTCATCCACAGTCTTGAGACAATTCATTTTTTCCTTTGAAGCTTTGGATTTAGCAGTGTTGATTTTGTTGTCTTCTGAGTTTGTGGTTTGATCTTCTCTGTCACCATAGTAACATTTTATAGTCAGGAACTTTTTTGGCTGTTTTCTCATTTTCCAGTCTATTTATTGACTATTAACTCTAGGCTAAAGTGGCACTGTATTTCGAGAGCAGAGGTGGCACCATCCCAAGCTTCAAGTTTTTTGTGCAGCTGTTTTTAGAGATCATTCTGGGGACGTGTAAGTTTTTGCTTCTTCCAAGGTGGTATGCTCTGGGGAGAGATGTATTTACTATTCTCTTGTGCTGTGTTCTGATCTGCGAGTGAGCACAAACATGCTTGTCCACCTGGAACTGTGAACAGGATCCCTGCTACCCTGTGACCACAAGCTCTGATGTGTTAGCGCTCCTCCTCCCTGAAACTGAGACCCAGGACTATGACCCAGATCCAGGTATGGGCAAGCCACAGAGTCCTGCCTGTGGTGCCAACAAAGGGACCCAGAATCTCCTGACCACTTGTCCAGCCCCCTTATCATCTGTGGACTGAGAGGTCTGGAAACCACCGCTGCCACCACTGATCCAGTCACCCTCAAAGTCTGCTGGGGCCCGGTCTGTGCTGAAGTGGCCTGCACCGGGCTGCATTCCACTCTTACCCTGGTAGGACAGACCTTCCTGTCGACTTTCTAAGTTGTCTTAGGCTGGAAAATTGTTTTGCTCCATCCTTTTATGGTTTCTGTTGCTCTAGAATTTGTTTTGCAGAATTATTTAAGGGAGTTTGGACGGGTTTGGGGGAGAGTTCAAGAGAATCCCTGCCTTTTCTCTGCCATTTTGACTCCACCTCTGTCTTTGCTATCATGAGAAGCTTAGGGTCAGTAAAAGTCCTTCATTTCCTAAAAGCAATGAAGTCTATTCTACTCCTCATTTGCAACAATGGGTCCAAATCTATTGTTCATATTTAATATCTATCCTGGGCATAAATGCTTTTAAACAAGCTCTCTAAGGTATCCATTCAGACAAGTATTGAAATTGGAACAATTGACATTCTTTATCCATTTGATCTTTCCCATAGGTATGGGTGGGCCAAATCGTTTGAGTTCTTACAGATCTCTTCTAGGAGGCTCTGCAAAGTCTTAAGGCCCAATGCAGTCAACACAATAGATCATCCACAAATAGGAACATTCAGAGAACTTCATGGTACACCCTCCCCCTTCCCCCCCCGACTCACACACACAATATCACTCCTTGATCTAGACTGTGCCCTGGGTCTCCTCCATCCTAGTGACAAATACCTTTCATGAGCATAATCTCTTTGCTTTATGCCTTTCCTGATGTTTATTATTTAAAGGTCATTGAATAGAGGTATTTCTGTTGTTCTAGGCTCTGATGTATCCTTAAGGATCTTGCTGTATAATTGGGAGACATCTTGTGGAAAATGTACTTCTAACATGTCATTTTGCTATCTTGGGCCCCTTCCACTTTTGCAGCAATAGTGGCAGGGTAGTAGGAAAGGGGGAAGAGGGGCTAAGAGTCATATGGTTTTTAGATTGTCAATAAACTTCAAATGTGACTATTGGTACTTTAAATGTGAATCCTTATCCAAAGACCAATAAGGAGAACATATTGCTAGGATAGTTGAATCATATTAATCATGAAATTCTTGCTGTCCAGAGTTCTTAACCTTTAAAGTTTTATGAGATTAAAAAAATACATGACTATATTTCTTGTTTTTTAAAAATTGTCTATGTTTTTTACACCTATCAGATTGGCTAAAATGACTGAAGGGAAAAGGGATCAATGTTGGGGGGGGATATGGAAAAATTGGGACACATTCATTGTAGGTTGAATTGTGAATTGATCCAACCATTTTGTAGAGCAATCTGGAATTTTACCCAAACACTTACTAGATGGGCCCTTTCACCCAGTAATACCACAACTAGGTCTATTTCCAAAGATAATTAAGGAAAAAAGAAAAGAACCTATATGTTCTAAATTATTTATAGCAGCTCTCTTTGTGGTGGCAAAGAACTAGAAATTGTAGGAATGCCTATCAATTGGGCAATGGTCGAACAAATTGTGTTATATGATTGGGATAGAATTTTATTGTGCTATAAGAAATAATGAACTCAATGATCTAGAAAAACATTGATAGACTTGCACAAAATAATGAAGAGGGAAATGAGTGTAACCAAGAGAACATTGTATACAGTAACAATATTATTTTAAGACCCACTTTGACCACATAAATTACTTTGACTATTATAAATGCCCAAATTAACTACAAGCAACATATGAAGGAAGGCACTATCTGCATCCAGTAAAATGATTTACATATACATGTGTGTATGCATGTATATATGTACATATATAAATGCATGCATACACATACATACATATTTGTATCTAATAGTAGCCACCTTTAGGGCAGGGGGGAGGGAAGAAAAGAAGAAATTTATATGATAACTGTATTTCAGTAAAATTAAGTTCCTTTGCAATGTCATATATTTTATATTTTGTGTTTTAAAATATTATTTTGAGAAGGATTATATAGACTTCACTAGACTGTCAAAAGGGTCCACAACAGACAAAAAAATAAAGATTAGGAATCACTGGTATAAATGAAACCAAAAGAAAGAAGGATTTTGTAGCTAAATGTAAAGATGACATGTAGGTACAACTTGGAGAAGTGAAGAATGGAATTGTGGATATGTTTTGTTGTATGCTTAAAGGCATCAAGAAACATTATTTCATAGGATATTTAGTGATCACATTTTGCACCATATTTGTGTGATTGAAAAATTGGAAAAGATCCAGAGAATAATCAGACTGGTGAAAGGCCAACCATGAAATGATGATGTGCAGTTGTTTGATTAAAGAAATTGGAGATATTTAGCCTGAAGAAGAAAAGATTCAGTGGTGGTCATGACAGCTGCCCTCAAATATTTCAAAGGTTACCTTTTGGAAATAACATTAGCCTTATTCACTGCTGGATCAAGGGGGTAAAAATAAGAGAAATAAAAGTTGTAGAGGGGCAGATTTGAGCTCTTTGGAAGAAAAAAAATGCTAATGAATAGGTCTTTCCAAAGTGGAATTGCTCTGCCTTTGGAGGTAGTAAGTTCTCTGTCTCTCGTTGTCTAGTGCAGTGACTGTGTCATCTGTCTTTGCATCCCCAGAGTGCGAGCACAGTCTTTCCAAAAGTATAATGAGATGCTTCAGGAGTTGGTGAGTTTCCCATTACTAGAGGTCTTTAAGTAGATGTTCTAAGAACATCTGTGGAGGTTGTGGTAGAGGGTGGTAAAGGTCAATGTCAAGCATAAATAGACTGAGTTTCCAATTCAACACTGAGATTCTGGAATAAAATGGGAGCACCCAAGAACCTGAGCACTAAACCACTGGAGTGGAGGAATCCTCACTATTCTTCTGGAAGGAGAAATTGTCATTTTCATTGCTTCACGTGTGTGTCATTTCCCTAAAGAAATTCTCCCAGGGCAGAGATTGTATCTCCTACTTTTGTATCCTCTATTGTAGAAGCACAGCCTTGAATTCAGTTGAAAAAAAAAGAAAGGATTTAGCTTTCACTGCCCTCTCAATGGCTTGAGCATCAGTCAGTCACAGATCCATCAAACATTAGAGTTTATAGGAACCTTAGAAACCATCTTTTCATCTACTCATTTTACAGATATGGGAATGAGGTGCAGGCATTGAAGTGACTAGCCCACTTCCTATGGTTTGGTATTCTGTTACTAAGCACAACAATGCATACACATTCCTCTTTCAAAAACTCTACTTAGACTTAAGGCAAGAAATTCATGTCCCCTCATTTCCACTCCAGTGTTTCCTTCTCTAGGGTAAACAACTCCATTTCCTCTTATTCTGCCTCCTCTTCATGACCTCAATCATTTTTCACTGAGTCCTCTTTCATACTTACATTTCCTGCTGACCCAACAGATGTGATGGAGAGTAGATGAGAGATCTGAAGAGCTCAGAGATAAAAAGATGAGCTATAAAAGCTCAATGTGTTGTGAATACTGAAGAATTATCTTTCTTCTTTTATTTTGTTATTTTTCATCTTTCTGTTAAAAAATAGATGAGCCACAGAATCTTATTTTAAAATATCAGTGTGGCAGGAACATTTTGACTTAGAGAGAATCTTTAATTTCCATGAGGATGTACTTGTGATTCAGGAATGGACTGACCTTAGAAAGAAGCTCAAAGAAAAATTAAACAGCCAATATACAAGTATTTTTTGAGTGACTATTGTTCAGCTCTGTGCCCAGTGTCTTAAGAGAATCAAATGCATGGGCTTCTTCCTTAGAGAAGTCATGGTTTAGTTGAGATTACAAAATATACCAGCATGAAATTTTGGTTAATCTAATAAGGTGACTTTTAATGTAAATGTAAAGCCTCAAGCTTGTGTTAAAAAAATAATTGTGCTCAAGTATAGGATGGAGGAGCCACAAGTAGAAAGCGATTCATTTAAAAAAGTGTTGGGAAATTCAATAAACTGAAAAGTCAGTCAGACTCATGAAATGGAAACCAAGAAAGCTAATGTATTTTTAGGAAGCATCAAGTTTCAGAAAGAAGGTGATGTATTTATTTCATGTTGTTCTGGACAGCTCACATCTGGAGGACTGTATTTACTTCTGGGGAGCACATTTTAGGAAAGAGATTGATAAACTGCAGCATGAAAGTGAGAATGGAGGGGACCTTGAAACCATAATACACAAGTACCTGGTAAAGGAACTAGAGATGGGTAAATGTCTAGGCTAGAAAATAGAAGTCTGGGGTAGGGGAAATGACATGATAACCATCTTCAAATATTTGGAAGGCAGCAAGGTGGCACAGTGGATAGATCACTGGGCTGGGAACCAGGAAGATCCAAGTTCAATTTTGGCCTCAGATACTTACTAGCTATGTGACCCTCGGCAAGTCACTTGGTGTTTGGTTCAGTTCCTCATCTGTAAAATGAGCTGGAAAGTAAATGGCAAACTACTTCAGCATCTTTGCCAAGGAAACCCCAGATGGGGTCACAGAGAGTCAGACATGATGAATACAACTGAACAACAATGTGTGAAAGAGGGATCAGGAAGAATGGCTGAAAGTTTCAGTCAGGCAGATTTGGAATCACTGTAAGGAAAGTGCTCCAAAATAAAATGAATGGCCTCAGGAAGTAGTTAGTTCCTAGTCTCTAGAACTCTTCAAGTGGAAGTTGGACATCACTGGTCCTGAATGTTGTAAGAGGATTACTCTTTAGATGTAGACTGGGCTGTATGTCCTCCAGTGTCCCTTTCAACACCGAGAGTCTAGGATTCTAAGAACCAATAATACAAAGTATATACAAAGCATATTCACACATACTAAATGCCAAATAAATGAAAGATAGTCATCTATAGCTGCATAATATCAGAGCTGGAAAGGACCTCAGATATCACCATCTATCTTCTCCATTTTAGAGATGGGGGAACTGAGGCTCAGAGAAGTTAATCCTACCACTAGTAAGTAACAGAACTGAAGTTAGGACCTGTGTCTTCAGACTCCTTTGGACCATGTGGTTTCCATTATCCTCCCCTGGCTTTTGAAGGGAGGAATGCTGATGCCACGAGCTTACCTTTTTTCTTACATTACATTTCCTACATTACATACATGCCATGTTGCTATAGGGCTGCCTTTCCATGCAGAGACAATAGGGAAATGGAAGCGCCGTCAGAGTCAGTGAGCCATCCTTTGGGGTTGACAAAGACAGGAAGAGTTGCCAGGAAGTGGAGAGTTACTATCAAGCAAATGTCAGCCTTCCCCCTGAGGTTCATACTGGCTGTTTCTAGAGGAAATAATAATAATAATAATAAAGTCTGGGCTGCTGCCTTTTTCCTGGAGCTCTTTGGAATAACCTTTATGTAGTGAACTCACACTATGCCTGAACAACCCTGTCTCAGCTACTGCTTCTGGGACCTCTGAATGTTCCAGGAAGTGCCACGGAGACCAGAGATGATTATTTTAATAATGTACCAAAATTTAATAACTTTGGAACCATTTGCCAGTAGCATAGATAAATGAATGAATGAAAAGCATTTATCAAGCACTTAATGTGTATAAAGCATGGTATTAAGTGCCAGGGATACAGACAAAAAAGTCAGATGGTCTCTGCTCTAGGAGACCTTTACATTCTAACAGAGGAGCTCACATTCTTTTTTTTTCTGAGGGGGAAGGTAGGGCAATTGGGGTTAAGTGACTTGCCCAAGGTCACAGGGCTAGTTTTGTGTTAAGTGTCTGAGGCCGAATTTGAACTCAGGTCCTCCAGATTCCAGGGCCAGTGCTCTATTCACTGTGTCACCTAGTCGCCCCAGGAGCTCACATTCTAATAGATATAAAGGTTGGGGGATGAAGGAAAGACTAGTGAGTAAGCACAACATGCAAACCTCTTATAAGAGAGGCTAGATACCCTGCTTCTGGAAGGGCACAAGGCTACATAGTGGAGATGCTCTGCTTCCCAATTCCCAATATAGACCTTCTGCAACTAGTTCTATGGGATGAAGAGGCAGATTGTTGAATGACTGTGTAGTCAGAGCTGAGGTGCTTTGAGAAGATACTACCAGCCACAGAGAAGTGGTCTTTTTTATGTCTTGCCTGACTGTGTTCAAATGATGAAGGAAATATTAAGTCCTCAGGAAGGAGGGAGACCTCAAGCCTTTATCTCCCCACTGGGATCACATCAGTGAGCATATAGCCCTGTTGTTGCTTCTGTCTGTTGGGTCTATTTTCCCCTGCTTTTAAGGTAAAGGTGACTGGAGATGGCTAATACATGGTGAGCTTGAAAAGGTTAAGGGAGCAAACCATTGGAAGTAAAAGAGCCAGAATCCATGTCCTGATTTATCAGAAGCCAGCGTGTTTGAAGTAAAGTCCCCAGCAACCTTCCCAGCCAGTCTAGCAGTTTCAGAGATACAGACAGACTCATTCATCCATCAGACATATTGCATTGGAACCTCAAGGGGAGAATTTTATGTAGAAACTGCTTTAAGTTTGAGCACATTATCTCCAAGTTATAAAGGGCAAGAGGGGAGTGAATTCCCAGATGTTGAGACAAAATGTAACTTCTGTTCTTGGTATACCTTCTTAAAGTAAATGTCTCTTTGTCAATACTAATTAATGTTAATTAGTTAAATTAGTTGATTAGTTATAGTCACTAATTAGTAAATTAGTTGAATGAATGTGGGGAACTAATCACTGATTGTTAATGGTAGGGATGTTAACATACATCAGAATGGAACACAAGCTGATAGCATTAAAGAAGAGATACCCCAACCCCTCAGGGGTACCTTTAGAAACAAAGTCAGCCTTGCTCTGGATGAATAAATAGAGAGTCATCACTTTTCAAACATGCCCTAGAACAGGGGTTCATAATGTGGAGTCTGTGAACTTATTTTTGATAACCAATATAATTGGTTTCCTATGTATTTTATGCATTTAGGAAAAAAATATTCTTGGAAAGGCTTCACCAGACTGACAAAGGAGCCCATGAGAAAAGGTTAAGAACCCTTTTTTAGGAAATAGGGAAGGCCTTGGAGGATATTGGTGAGAATATAACTGACTATGACTAGTAATTGCTGACTATGACACAGTGATCATTTTGCAGTCTTTCAGTGTTCTGTGTCCTGAGCCCACTGCACAATACTTACTCAGAAGCAAATATAACATACAAGGATACAGACAGAGACGTATAGGGAATCTACTTCGGCACCAAAATTCTTCAAAACTACGATGTTTTGTCATGAAATGGTCCTATCTCTCTCTCAACTCTTTGTGATAGATAAATGGGTATACAGATGATAGGTGGGTGGATGGATTAGAGAGACAAACAGAAAGACAGATAGATGGGTAGCTAGGTGGATAGATAGGTCAATTGTGGATGGGCAGATAGATAGATACATAGATAGGTAGACAGACAGACATATAGACTGATAAATAAATAGGGTTTTAATAAGGGTTTTCTATGTGCAAGGCATAGCACTAAGAATACAAAAACAAACAAGTAAGACCATACCTATCCTCAAGGAGCTTATATTATACTGGGGAAAGATAACATATAAAGGGAACTAGCGATGGGGGTGGGGAGAGGAAGGATACTTGTGTGTGGGCACAGTGGCAGGTGAGGATAAGGAAGAGTCTAGTGAGAGAGAGCCCAGGTTTGTGTGAGGTGATGCATGACTGGGCTTCTTTCTAAAATGGTAGTCCCTTTGAAAGTGTCTCAGATTGGTAGAATTGGTCCTCAGGGAGAGGCTCTCCTACTTGGCAATGTGGTAGCTGCGACAGGAGATAATAGTCTAGAGAATCCGTGCATGAATGCCGTAGGCAGCATCAGACCAGAAGGGAAGTTGAAGGTCTTCTTGGGACTATCAGGATTGCTGCCTCCTTGACCTTACAGTTTTATTTGCTTGTTTTCTTGGTTGTGCTAACACACTTTCCAATGGACCATCACCCTGACCCCTTTAAAGCAATCTGCTCCCTGTTTGGCACACAGAACTTATTCATTTTCACTTCCATGCCTTTGGCAATCATCATATGATTACCCAAAAATGACTGAATCAAATAAATTAAAGTAATGAGAAGATCTGGAAACATTGAGGAGATTCTAAAGAATGTGCCCTTCAGGCAAGGGATCCATGTGCTGTAGGCAAGTTAAAAAAGTTATATTCCCGTATTTGAGGATTGAACCCTCCTTGTGTATTATTGTCCACCCAAATCTCGCTGCTCTCATTTTTAATATATATGACTTGTCTTATGACAAAATAAGTACCTGTATGTTATGGAAAGCAGAATTTTCTTATAATAAAGTTACTGCACTTAGGTGAAGTCATATTTAAAAATTATACCTGGTTGCACACCCTCCTTCCACTCCCTGTTCCCCAGCAGGTCACATCCTGGCTTTGAAGGAGGAGCAAGAGAAGAATAAACAATTTCTGAGCAGATCAGCCTCATGAAAAGGCAAATATAACCTCCAAGGGAAACTTGGTAAAGAATCCCATTCGTTTGCTTATGTAGGCTTGAGTCTGTTTATAAGAAATGTCCTTCTCTACCTTAGAGTCATGTCTCATCCTTCTTCAGTAACCAATACAGCTTGCCCTTCCTTGCTTCCAGTAAATACTCAATGATTGATCAGAGACCAAAGACAGGTGTGTATAACTGAATCATTCCAGTAGTAGTCCATGACCTATAAACTACCTAATAATAATGGAAATATTTTGAATTGGTAAAGCACTTATCATTATTCCTATTTGTTATTTCCTTTTTTTCTGCACAATACCCCAGAGGTTGGTATTATTCTCATTTTATAGATGGGGATACTGAGGTCTAGAGAAAGCAAATGAGTCACGCATGGCCAACAATGAGTTAGTTACATATCTTGGTCTACAACCCCAGTCTCCCAACTCCTAGACAAGTGAACTACACACCAGACCACACTAACATAGATAGCTTTCATTTTGCTTGAGGAGACAGAACTTCCAAGGGTGGGGTGGGGGGAGTAATTTTTTTGAAAAGGGGTTATAAATCTAATTGGGGTTGTAAGCCAAATAAGTTTGGGAACCTCTCATCTAGAAATTTCTGTTTTCTTTACAAAGCATAATGACTTTTACACTGGAAATGATAGAACAAAGTAACATGGAATTGATGTTGCAAAAAGTTAAGAGAGAGCAGAGCATAAGCAGCTATCCTTGGTGAATTTAAGTCACCTGGTCCAGCTGAACTACATCCTCGGGTCTCCTAAACTGGCAGACAGAATTGCCAAGCCACTCACTGTCACTCACAGTGATATTTCAATGAAAATTGAAAACATGAAGTACCACAAGATTAGAGAAGGGCAAATGTCTTGATTTTCAAAAAAGGAAAGATGGTAAAGTCTGAAAACTACTGGTTAATAATTGACCTCAATTCATGGGAAATTTATAGAAGAGAGCACTGAAGAGATGTTTGGTGAACATCTAGAAGGGAAAATTATGATCATAAAAAGCCCACATGGCTTCATCAGAGACAGATTATTCCAGACTAACCTTGTTTCTTTTTGACAGGATTACTAAACTATTAGATGATGAGAATACTGTGCATATACTTTACCTGGGTTTTAGCAAAGATTTTGATAGATTCTTTTATATGATTCTAGGGGAGAAAATTTTTTTAAAAACTGAATTAGTTGTTAAAATCAAATGAATGTTACCAGTTAGATGGCTGAACTCAAAGAGTAGTTGTTACTGGTTTGATGTCAATGTGGTAGGATGCCTCTAGTGGAGTATCCCAGGAATCTATGCTTGTCCCTGTGATGTTTAACATTTTAATAAATGACGTCAGTAAATGATTTGCTCATCAGATTTTCAAATGGCACAAAGCTGGAAGGAGTAGTTAACATAATGAATGATCAAGCTAATATCCAAAAGATCTCGACAGTTTGACCATTGAGCTTAATATAAAAAGATTGACTCAATAGAGATAGATGTAAAGTCTTGAATTTAGGTACAAAAATAAACTCCACAAGTATATGATGGAGGAGGAATGGGGAAATAGTTATTGCATTAGTCCAAAAATTATCTCAGACTTTTAGTAGAATGCAAGCTCTATGAGTTGCCAAGTCAACAGGCATTTGTCAATTACCTGCTATGGGTGTTAGGCATTGTGCTAGTTGATACAAAAAAGAGAAAAAACAACAATAATGCTTGCACTCAAATAGTTCACGATCTAATCGAGGAGACAACCTAAAAATAAGTATATATAAATGACATAGAAAGAATAAATTGGAGATAATCTCAGAAGGAAGGCATTAGTACTAAGGGGAATTATGAAAGGCTTTTTAGAGAAGGTGGGATTTTAGGTGGAACTTGAAGGAAGTCAAGGAGAGATGGGCATGAGGAAGAAGAGAATTCCAAGCATGGAAGATGCATGGTGAAAATGTCCAAGGTGAAGAGATGGAGAGTCTTTTTGTTTGTTTGTGGTTTTTTTTTTTTTTTGCCTTTTTGGAGGGCAATTGGGGTTAAGTGACTTGCCCAGGGTCACATGGCTAGTTTTTGTGTTAAGTGTCTGAGGCCAGATTTGAACTCAGGTAATCCTGACTCCAGGGCCAGTGCTCTATTCACTGTGCCACCCAGCCGCACTGAGATGGAGAGTCTTAATGTGAGGAGTAACAAGGCAGACAGTGCCACAGGATCAAAGAGTACATGGGGGTGAGTAAGGTGTGAAGTGGCTAGAGAGATAGGACTTTAGATTCCAAACAGAGGTTCTTATATTTGATAACTGTTGCAATAGAGAACCACTAGGGTTGATTGAATAGGGGAAGGGGTAATAAGATCAAACTTACATGTTAGGAATGTCAGCTGTTGGGGAGTGTGGCACACAAATAATTTAATGCAATTTTAGGCTGTGCAGGCAAGGCATTGCTTCCAGGAATATAAAAGTGACACCCCAGAGTACTGTGCCTTCAGCAGGCCTCATCCAGGTTCTGTCCTGGACATCAGCAAGAACATCAATAATGTGGTGACTCTTCAGGAAAAGGCAACCAGGATAGTCAAGTGACTTGAATCCATGAAATATGGGGAACAGTTGAAGGAACTAGGAATATTTAATTTGGAGAAGAGAATGCTCAGGAAGGGGGGAGGGGGACATCACCATATTCAAGTATTTGAATGACTGTTATGTGGAAGACGATTTAACACATTGTCTTTAATCGCAGAAGGAAGAACTGGGAGCAACAGGGGGAAGTTGCAGAGGTAGACTGAAGCTTGATGGGAGGAATAGAGCTGTTCAAAGGCGGGACAAAGGATCAAGTATTGGCCCACTTTCCCTCCTTTGTTATCATTTAATCATTTTAGCTGTGTCCAACCTTCCATGACCCTTTCTGAGGTTTTCTTGGAAAAGATACTGGAGTGGTTTGCCATTTCCTTCTCCAGCTCATTTTACAGATGAGGAAACAGAGGCAAGCAGGGTGAAGTGACTTGCCCAGTGTCGTAGTGTCTGAGGCTGGATCTGAAAACAGATTAACTTGAATATAGGCTGTCACCATCCAGATAGCTCATCATTCTTGGTGAAATAGTGAGGAGAGTTCTGGGTATCCTAATGAGGTTATCTGCTGGCACAGTTAACTTTCACTTTTTTGTGTGTTGCATGGGATGTATTTGGGTTTGTCTCTTCACATAGAGCTGCCAACTCCTTGAGCTTTGCAGGTAGGAAGGTCTCAGTACCTGCTGCTGCTGCCTGCCCAGCTGATACTCTTGGATGCAGGTTTCGCTGGGACTCGAGCTACATTTCCCTTAATTAGTTAATAGACTATTTTTGCAACAACTGATGCAATTATAGCAGTTGAGGCAAAGGGCCAGAGCCCAGCACATCAGAGAGTGAGTCACTGGGATCCTTGGGGTGCTACCAATTGTTTTGTTTTTTTGCTTTCTGTTGCTTCCTCTAAGTTTCTTTTTTTGATTTTTTAAAATCACCTGCTTCCTTTCACCTTTTCTGGATCTGACCCATGACCAGACTAGAAGTGAGTAGAGAAAGTGAGATGGAGCCCAACCTGAAGATGGCTAAAATGCTTTCCTTTATTCCTAGGGATTCTATAGGAGACTTTGGATTTAGAGCGTGGCTCTAAGGTTTAAAAAATCACCTGTGAAAGGTGTCACTAATTCACTGTGTCATTAATTCAATCAGAATTTATTAGGCTCTACTGTGCGCCAAGCATTGTGTTGGGAGATTGTGCAGAGGAAATAGTTCCTGTTGAAAAAAAATCTGGATATTATAGTGACATGCAGACTGAATACTAATTGTGTTGGAGAAGTCAGGCAAAAAGCTTGAGCAAACTTAGGCTTCATTGTGACCTGGACTCTTGCACTTTTAGCTTCAGGGGCCACACACATGATCTGTCTCTCCCAGAAGCTGGTACTACCCAGTAACTCCTCTTCTCTTTCTAGAAGATTGGTACTCATAACTCCCCAACTTGGAATTCTTGGTGAGGTCAAGGCTGGTGCTGCCCTGAAATTTTCCTTCCAAGAGACTAGGATTCAGGAAGTATCACTGTCTAGTCTGTGGTTCCCCTTTTTTAAGGGCACATGGTTGAATGCATGTGGGTGTCTCCCTGTGGGCAGCTATTAGCAACTTCTGGCCATAAATTCCTTCTCCCTCTCAGTTCTCCTGGATTCAGGTTTATCTTTCAAAAGGGGATGGAAAAAAGGGAAAAGTCCCAAGTCTTTAGTTAAAGATCAGCACACAAGGGGTGACTCCTCTCGTCCTCCAAAAGTCTGAATCAACAAATTCAGTCCCCAGGACCAAGACCCCATTCTCTATGAACTGCCAAGGGTCATGTTTTCATCCTTTACAAGAAGATAAAATCTAAAGTCCCAAATATAAGTTCAACACACTGTAGTTTGATCAACTTAAATAGGGAACTTATAATATATCTCCTACCCTCCCATAGAAGCTCTTCATAGAGTAAAGATATCTAATAAAAGTTGTTGAAATTAAACTGTAACCTTCATGGCATCTAGCATGGGCTAGCATTGGGCAGCTACTATATGCCAAGCACTGTGTTGGGAGATTGTGCATAAACATAGTAGGTCCACAAAAATGTTGAGGATTGTGATGAAGGGTAACTGTAGTGTACTTATAATAGCATTGAATTTAGAATCAGGAGCCCAGCCATATACTTTAGACTCTAACTTTGACCTATCCTGGTACCCTCAGCTTCTGACTGAACTGGTGAACATTCTGACTGAACTGATCCTAGTCCCACCCCACTATCCAAGGTTGTGTTGCAGCTTCTACCTTGGATCTGACAGTCCAAGCTCTTGTCTCAGGGCCCTGGGCCACGTTGTGCTATGCTACCACAAAAGTAATCTTTCATCCCCATGCTCCATTTACTTCCCTAGCTGTGAAAATAGATATCAAAATCACCACTAACAACATTTTCTTTCCTTCCTTTATTAGAATGTAAACTCCTTGAAGGCAGGAATCAATTTGTTTGCTTGTATTTGTTTTCTTAGTTCTCAGTACAATGCCTGAACCCTTGTGTAAAGTACTGCCACAGAGCAAATAAAGAGAAAATGTAAAATTAATAAATTTTATTTATTCTATATCTTGTCAACAAAATATGAGGCTACATCTCAGTTAAGGAAGTTGGGAGAGGTATGGGAGTCTAAGGAATAGAAGAGAAAGTTTAGAATAACCTAGGTAAGTAGAATAGAAACTCAATTATGAAAAAGAAAAATGTTTTACTTTGGTGAGGGTGCAGTTGAGATTAGATAACATAAATTTGTGATAGACCCAGTTGGCTTTGTTGCCTGATTTTTTTCAGCTCTGTTCAGCAGCACCTACCGAAGTCAGAAGGCAGTTAGGCATTGCAGTGGATAGAGTGCCAGGCCTGAAGTCAGGAGGACTCATCTTCCTCAGCTCAAATCAGCTCTCAGCCACTTACTAGCTGTATGACCCTGGGCAAGTCACTTAACTCTGTTTGCCTCAGTTTCCTCATCCATAAAATGAGCTGGAGAAGGAAATGGCAAACTACTCGGGTGTCTCTGCAGAGAAAACCCTAAATGGGATCACAGAAAGTTGGACCTAACTGAAATGATGAATGACAACCCAAGTCAGAACAGAGGAGGCAGGTGGTGGGAGTAAACCCCAGGTGGGAATATCAGTACAACATAGGTGCCATGCCCTCCTTTTACAGAGAAGGAAATTGAACTGAGAGAGGTTAAGTGACAAGCCCAAAGTAATACAGGTGGTAGGTAGTAGGACCAGATTTTTAATTCAGGTCCTCTGATTCCAAATCTGACATGCTTAGTAGTATATTACCTTGAGCTCTGATCTGACTGCTTACTTATAGTTTTTCCCTCCTTCCTTCCTTCCTTCCTTCCTTCCTTCCTTCCTTCCTTCCTTCCTTCCTTCCTTCCTTCCTTCCTTCCTTCCTTCCTCTCTCATATTTGTCAATATTTATCAGACATCTACTAGCTCCAAAATACCATGCTTAGCACTGGGGACATAAAGATGAACAACAAAGCATTACCTGCCCTCAAGGAGTTTCAGTCTATTAGGTCATACTACTATATGATATAGATTCAAATAAGTATAATACATTGTTAACTAAATTCTGGAACTTGAATTAACTTTGAAAGATTATCTGCTCCAGTTCTTTACCTTTAGGTCTATGAATATCTAATTGGTTCCCAATAAATGGCCCTAACCATGCCTTTTTAACTATGAAAACTCTGACTTCACCTCTGGGGTGTAGAGGTACTTTGCTTGAGGAGCCATATAAACCATGGAATACAGATGGATTTCAGCCCTCACTCTAGATGAGGGAGGTGAAAGGAGCCTTTAAGGGTGGGTAGGGAATAAACAACTTTGATAATTGGTGCTGTGGTTTTAGCTATTTTGATATTTTCTACTAAGAATGTTTTCTAGAGTAGTAATCCTTGGTGCTAGGGATGCTGTAGGATGGTTCTTATTAAACACTAGGGACCACAAAAAGGTAGGAATGAAGTTTGGGGACTGTACCAAGGGTGTGGCATTTTTCAATAGCCTCTAGGTGGTAACTTGTCTTTGTGCCATTGCCTGTAGTGAATTTCATTTTCCAAAGATAATGGAAATAGATAATGAAAGGTTTGGCACTTCCCATCTCTATGATACATCCCAAGATGAAGCCATTAAAGTTGCTGTGTGAAGAAATGAGACTGAATCAACCACACTCAGGATCATCCTAATTCTTGCCCTGCTCTATCTGTAGCTGCCCTTTCAAATGAGAATAATCATCAGTGAAGAACCTCAAGGGGGAGTAGGTATGTGAAAAATGTCAGTCAAATCCTCTTAGCTGAATGAGCCCTTCTCTGGGACAGTGTCATGGAAGAATGGTAGAAAGGTCAGAGATGCTGAAGTAGTTCCATGAAAGCCATCATGAAGCCAATAGAAAGAAAATGTGAAGCTAATTAATTGTATCCATTCAGGAAACATCTTTTATGTACCTACCATATGTAGAGCATTGTGCAAGGCAGTAGAGAAGACCCCAAATTTACATGAGACATGGCCTAACTTTCATGAAATTAGTTTATTGTTAAATGAGAGGGAAGGACATGAACACAAGCGATTTAAAAAATAAAGGTTCCTAATAATCCATCTTCTGAAGAGTTGCCATCACTTGATAATTATAAAACTTTTGTTTCTCATGGATATGCTAGCAATTAACGAATATCTTCATCCTTATCACCCCTAAATTCTGCACCCTTCAGTCTAAAGGGGTATTTTCTTTTTCCCAAATTTAATTCAACAAACATTTATTAAGCACCTACTGTGTGCAAAGGAATTTTCTTGGCACTTGAAGGAACGCTTGAAGAAAATGAAAAATTGCAGAGTCCCTCCTATCAAGGATCTTACAATTTATCCAGGGGTAGGGGCTATAAGAAAGACACAATTAAGGTGGAATGTGGAAGGGACAAAAGGGAGATTTACATAAATTGATATTGAAAATGTATGGAGAGAGAGGTCACTTTCAACTGGAAGAAACAGGAATGGTTTCATGAAGAAGGTGGTACCTGATTTGGGCCTATAGAGATTAGGGTACTTGGTCTGAGTAAATAGTGAAGCTGGATTTTGAACCCAGGTCCTCTGACCCCAGATCATATGTCATGAATTCCTTATTATATTTTAGATAAATTAATAACTAAGTAACAATTTTATAAGATTGTAATTAATAATTTTAAAATTAATTATTAAAATGATTACAATAATGAAAAGAGAAACAGCTCTAAAAGACACCAGAACTCTGATCAGTGACCAGTCTTGGTTTCAGAGAATCAGTGAAGAGGTCTTCCCATCTCTCAGAAGACAAATGATAAGTTATAGGTGCTTATGGAGACATACATTACCAAACATAGCTAATGTGTTGGTTTGTTGTACGAAAAATATACTTTGTCATAAGAGAAAGTTTCTTTGAGAGAAAGGTGTCATTATGCAGTGGCAAATATTTTTAAAAGCATCAATGAAATACTTTTTTAGAAAGGCAAGAAAATCACTGGATCACTACAATTTTCCTCTGTTATCTCACCCCATTCTGAAGTTAACAGTTTGCTCAAACTGAGCCAGATTCTTCCCAGGGAAAAAGGTTGGAACATTCAATTAAAAGGATTGACTGACTGGTTAATGATCAAGTACAATTGATTGTATCTTTTGTCTAATTTCAATCTTCTACATGACTAACCAATAGTAACAATACCTTAAACTTGTGTAGACTATATATTTTGGAAAGTACCTTCACATACATTAACTTATTTTATAGTCAAAACAACCCTGTATGTTAGATATGGTAAGTATTATTCCCATTCTAAATAGGGGAAAATTGATAATGCTCAGGGTGATTAAGGAACTTGCACAATATTCCTGGAATCTTCTAATGCCTCGTTAGTTTTATTTATGTTACTCATGGAATCTCTAAATCAGATTGACCTAAAAGAATTCTCTTCTATTGTTTGACCATGACATTAAGACCAAAGAGGGGGGCTGCTAGGTGGTGCAGTGAGTAGAGCACCAGCCCTGGAGTCGGGAGGACCTGAGTTCAAATTTGGCCTCAGACACTTAACACAAAAACTAGCCATGCTACCCTGGGCAAGTCACTTAACCCCAATTGCCCTCCCCCCAAAAAGCAAAAAATAAATCAGATGGAGGAAAAATCTAAAAAAAAGACCAAAGAGGAAGGAGGGAGATTTTATTTTGATAAATTTGGTTAAATAATCTTGACATGTACCTTGTTCATTTGTATCTTTAAACATCTGGCAGTGGAGTGGCTAGTTGAGATGTTGTAGTTTGAGCAAATATATTCAGGAAGGAATAATCAAAATCTGATTTCAAGTTATGGATAAGCATTTATTAAGCACATTTATTATGTGACAGACACCATACTAAGTTCTGGGGACATAAATATAAGCGGAAAGATATATAATTAGATAGTACTCTCTATCTTCAAGGAGCTTACTTTCTAATGGGGTAGACATTACATAAAAGGGAGGCAAAGGAGGTTCAGAGAGATGGAGGTATTCCTATGGAGAAACTATAGAGGAAGTCTAGGGGAGTCAAGATAGTAACCTAGAGAGGAATGAAGACATTTGTTATTTCAAATATAAATAACAAACAAAAATTAAACAAAACCAAATGAACAAAAATGCTTAGTGAGGCCAATGCCTTATTCTTCTGTTCATTTATTCAGCAAATAATAACTGAAGATAGAGAGATCTATATTAAGTATGAGGGGATCAGTAGGGACAAAAAAAAGATTAGAAAACAAAATCTCAGCCAGAGCTTAGACTCTAAGGTCCAGAAAGTCTTAATGGAAAGGAAATAGCATGTAAGCACCATATTTCTAATTTTACCCCTTAAGAAAGTCTTCCACAATGTGGAGTGAACCACTAACAGGCTGCTTGCCACAGCAGGCTGTCAGTAAATGAGTGACATTCCTGATTGGTTACCATAACTGACTGGCACCATTACAGGTTCCTCAAGTCTTGGCCATCTGCAACAACAATGACTCTTTTTGAGTCTTCTCCAGAGCTTCAAATAGCCAGGGTAATGAAAAGAAAGAGAGAGTAGCCCTAGAAAGATCACTGGGTTATGTTTAGATATTTTGGTAATGACTCAGCAAGAAATGGAAGGAAAGCTTGGAAGGTCATGAAATTTCCACCCTTCTCCTCTCCCCTCTCCATCTCTATACTGTTTTAGTTAGATGATGGGAGTTGATGCACTAGAACTAACGCCAAGCCCTGAAGTCTGATTACTGTTAATGTGTTTTTCTAATTTTATCCTGTTTTTAGTAAGCGTTCTTTTTTTACAATATGATGTCATATAATTGATAGCAAAACTACTTGTTTTTTTCAGGAGGCAATTCAGAGTGGGAAAGCGGTGGCAGGCATTGTGCATGTGTGTGCATGTACATGTATGTGTGTGTATGTGCACGTGTATGTGTGTGTGTAACAAGGCATTTGAGTAGAAACAAAACTAGATTTTAAGAGGCTGGAAGGTCCTGGGGATGCTTCATAAGGAAGTATGGAAGAGGTGTTGCTTCAGGGCAGATGATGAGTTCCATTTTAGACATGTTGAGTGGAGATTCAATCAAATACCAGAAGAAAATTCACTGTGTTAGACTTTAGGAATATGAAGGCGATAATGAATAGTCCTTGACTTCATGAAATTCACATTTTATTTTATATTCAGGTGGAAGATGTCTAGCAAACAGTTGACATTGTGGGCCTGGAGTTAAAATGAAAGATTAGGGCTGAATTTGTACATTTGGGAATAATAAGTGTAATAATCATATTGAACTCATGGGAGCAGATGAGATCTCCAAGGGAAAGAGCACATATTAACAATATCAACAACTGTAATAATAACAATAAACATTTATGTACTTGTTTAAGGCTTGCAAAACACTTTATAAATATTGCATTTGATCTTTATGAAAACCCTGGAAGGTAGGAATTATTCTCATTTTGCCTATGAGTTAAACTGAGCCACAGAGCAGTTAAGTGACTTGCCCAAGGTCACAAAGCTAGTAAATTTCAGAGTCTGGATTTTAAGTTGGGTCTTGCTGACTCTAGGTCTAGCACTATATCCAGTGAAATTCCTAGATTAATCCATGATAGAACCATGGACAGCATCCATGCTTAGGGGACAAGGGAAGGATGATGATCCAGGAAGAGTTTGAGAAGAAATGTCCAGACAAAGAGAAGGATTCAGAGCAATGTCCTGGATGCCCTGGGGTAGTATTGCAGAAAGATAGATGGACATGGAGGGGGAGGTTGTTCAGTCATTTTCAGTTCTGTTCAACTCTTCATGACCCCATTTGTGGTTCTCTTGGCAAAGATACTGCAGTAGTTTGTCATTTCATTCTCCAGTTAATTTTACAGATGAAGAAATTGAGGCAAACTTGCCCAGGATCATACACCTAGTAAGTGCCTGAGGCCAAATTTGAACTCAGGAAGATGAGTCTTCCTGACTCCAGACCCAGCGCTCCACTGCACCACCTAGCTGCCAGAGGACCTGGGTTTAAATCCTGTCCACTATCTTCATGATTTTGGGCAAGTTACTTAATCTCTGCGTGTGTCTCTATTTCCTCATTTAAATTAAAATGAGAGGGTTGGGCTAGCTACCCCCAAGGTTCCTTCAAGTTCTACATGAGCTATAATCAATAGAGGCAATTTTTAACTCTGAAGGAGAGAATATTTAGGACGAGAGATATCATGTCAAAAAACTTCAGAGAGGTCAAGGAGGATGAAGACTGAGAATAGAATAGAAGACAATACATTTAACAGCTAAGAGGTCATTGGTGATCTGTCAGAAAGCAGTTTCAGTAGAGTTGTGGGATTAGGAACCAGAGTTCACTTTGCTAAGAAGCAATGAGAAAATAAAGGCAGCAAATGGAGATGACTTTAATGGAGAAAGGGAAGAAAGATATAAAATGATCATTTACTTAAAAAAAATCTAGACTTAGCAAACATCATATTAAATGAGCTTTTCCCATTACATGGTAGGACAAAAGGATTGTACATAAAACTATGTATCTCTATTGCACTCAACTTGCTTTTTTCATTAAACATACAATAAATAAATCTATTAAGTTATAAATAGGTTATAATCTTTCCTACTGGAGACAGTTCCCACACTGAAAACATCTTATCTCCTTGAAAATTGACATCTGCTTTGTCCCTGCAGCCTAAGGACCGTGGGACCTTTATGTCTGACTTGCAGAAGAAATCTTCTAAATATGTTGTCTCTTCCAATAAAACATGTGCTCAGAGCAGTGACTGTTTTACTTTTCTATTTGTAGTCCCAGTGTTTTGTATGCAATTAGCTCTTACTAAATGTTCTATTCATTTATTCATTGACCCTTTTCCTGGTCAACTCTAAAGCAGTGCCACCTACACTCTACCTTCCTCTTTGGCTCCCACCTACCAAACTTTGATTCCTATTCCTTTCAATTTCCTGCTCCCCTTTATGTGTTGCCTTACCTACTAAATAGAATGTAAGTTCTATGAAGGCAGGGAGTGTCTTGCTTGTCTATATTTGTATCCCCAAATGCTTAGTAAAATGTCTGGCATAAAAAAGACTTAATTAAAAAAAATATTCATTCATTCATTCATTCATCAGTCCATTTATCTATCCATCCATTTGTGCTTTGCCATTAAGATACAAAGTCATCTTTTGTTCACAGCAATGCCATCAGAGTGACTGATGGTAGCATAAGGTCCTTGTATTGGTCTCAGTAAGATTGGAGGTTATGTTGATTGGACGAAGAAAAAAATAATTTTCAGGGAAAAGGGGAAGTTGGTCTAGATTGTAAGTCATTTTGATTTTATGATAAAATCAATCCAGGTTAGTTTCATTTCAGTGCTTACACTGAATGATGATCTCAGACTGCTTGGTTTAATTTTAGTGTTTGTACCTCTAGTACCTAACACAATGCTTGGCACAATGCTTAGTGTTTGTTAGATGATCATTGATTTGCTGGTTTATTGATTCCAAGACCAAGAGAACAATTCTTTTTTTTTTTTTCCCAACATAGCAACAAGTGAGAAGAAGCTGTCTGTGCTTCCATCTAGTGGTGGTATTCCAGAACTGCAGATGGAAATTTGCCTTCTCTACAGCCTATGCCTGGGAGTGGGCAGAGCTCCCTTTTGAACAGATCCATTCATTTTGCCAGTTGATTAGACTGTTCGCTCTTCTCTATGTGATCACTGGACCAGAACTCCAGCTCTGGATTTACAGAGACTGAGTCCAATCTTGGGGGAGGAAGACAGAAGAAATTATTTACAAAAACTTTCCTGGTTCCTGTTGTCCCATAGGAGGGTCTCCACTGGCAATGTTTTCATATTGCTCATGCCTAGAACTTACATAAAGGTAAAAAGATCCTCAGTTCCTATACAAGCACTTGCCTTAACAATGTATTAAAATCAGTAAAGACTATTTCACCCCTCAAAAAATAAAAAGCACCAAGTTTTCAACCTGTAACTGTCCTCTCTCTAGTGAGTGCACCTCCCCTACGGATCGATACAGTTCTCCAGCCTGAGAATACTGCCTTTTGGCGGAGGATCCCCAACAAATGGGAGTCCCGCTGGAGTGCCTGTTTAGCCCAGGTGTTAGTGGAGAGCTTCACTACTCACAGCTCGATCCTATGTTGCTCCTCTGTTCATGGATTACATGGCTCCTACTTTTCTCTCCAACGAATTGGATTCAGAAGATTGGTGTTATCCAGGAATTCTTCCTCTTCTCTCTAGGAGCCTAGATCCGGGAATCATTACATTTTAAGACCTCTTCTGAGGAGCTTAGCCTAGTACAACCTCTAGCGAATATTCCTTTTACACCAGGAACTGGGAGGGTGCCCCTCCACTGCTAGTATCTCTGGTGATGAGAGAAGTTTCCCTGGTGCTTGTAATCAAGGAGGTTAGAACCAGCAGACATTCCCTTATGGACCCATTCCTATGCCTAGGAGGCAGCTAAGTAGCACAGTGAGTAAATCCCTGGGCCTGGTGTTAGAAAAACCTCAGGTCAAATTCAACTTCAGACACTTAAGACCTGTGTGACCCTGGACAAGTCACTTAACCCCTGTCTGCCTCAGTTTCATTGCCAGTAAAATGGCCATAGTAGTAACACCTACCTTCCAGAGTTGTTGTGAGGATCAAATGAAATAATATTTGTAAAGCACTTGACCTGGTGCCTGCCACATAGTAGGTGTTTAATAAATGCTTATTTTCTTCCTTTCAATATGTAGCCTCTCTTATCTGTATCTCTCAACTCTTGTCTTTGTCTGTATTTTCAGATATATGTGGGCTCCCTTTTTAAAGGCCAGATCCAAGATCTACATGTCCCCATCAATCATCTCCAAATGGCATGACTTATTCCCTCCTAGAGATTTCTGGATATTATTTTTAAGAGGTGTTTGTTTATATCAGAATTTTTAAATGTCAACTATTTATTTATTTGTATATTTAAGCTTTTATTATCTCTCCCTCCCAATGATCCCTTCTTGTCAAGAACAATTAAAAAATCACATGTAAAACAAAAATAAATCCTTAGAGATCTAGGCTAGAACATTGGGAGGGAATCTAATAAGCTGAAATTCGATAAGTATGAATATAGTCATACACTTAACTTAAAAAAAACCCCAAACTTCATAAATACAAGAGGAGGGAGGAATGGCTAGACAGAGTTGTTTGAAAAAAAGGTTTTAATTGAGTGAATAAGTAATTTTAACTATTATGAATATCTAAATTAACTATAAAAGACACATGAAGAAAGATACCATCTGAATCCAGGAAAGAACTAATAGAAGTTTGTATAGAATAATTTTATATCTATATGTACTTCTATATATTTGTTTTTAATGATAGTTATCTCTAGGGTGGGGGAGGGAAGAAAAAGAAATTTACATAATAACTTTATTATATATTTAAAAGGAATAGCAAATTGTACATAATAGATTTGCAATTTCATGTGCAATCATATTTTTTATTATACTATGTTATGGTGATGTTTGTTTTATTAGTAAATTAAGCATAAAATAAATAAATGTGGGAGAGAAAGAAAACAGGTTTTGATGTTCATTTAATTAAATTAAATCATTCTCATTTTTTAGGAGGTGAGTTTTCATATTTTAATGTCTTGTTCATTTGAAGCTTGTGGTATATGTTGTAAATTGCTCTTCTAAATATCACATATGTCAAAATCCTTTCTGGTTTTCCTAACAAATAAATTTGATGTCATATAAAAAAGAAAAAAAAGTATTAATAAACTAGAAACTCAATATGAGTCAACTATAAGATATGACAGTCAAAAAAGCTAAGGTAATCATGGGCTACTTGGACAGGCATGGCTTCCAGGAAAAAGGAATTTTTTGCATTTTGTCCTGAAGAGACCACTTTTTTTTTTTTGTGCTTTTTGAAGGGACGTTGGTGTTAAGTGACTCGCCCAAAGTCACACGGTTACTAAGTGTTAAGTGTCTGAGGCAGGATTTGAACTCAGGTTCTCCTGACTTTAGGGTTGAAGAGACCATTTTTTTTTCAGGTTATAATGAAGGATTGTATCGAATGGAATGAACAATGGGAAAGAAGAAACAAAAACAGACAAGAAAGAGAGAAAGAGCAGGTAATTTGCTTCAATCTGCATTCAAACTCTGTTCTTTCTAGTTCTTTCTCTGAATGTAGACATCTTTCTCCATCATGAGTTTTTTGGAGTTGACTTATAACTCTGCATTTCTGAGAAGAGTCTGGTCTATCAAAGTTGGTCATCACACATACATTGTATCTGTAATTGTGTACAAATTTTTCCTGGTTCTGCTCTTTTTACTCAGCATCAGTTCGTATAAACCTCTCCAGGTAGATATGAAGTCCATCTGCTCTTTGTTTCTTATGGTGCAATAGTATTCCATTACATTCATATACCATAACTTGTTTAGCCATTCCCCAATTGATGGTCATCCCCTTGATTTCCAATTCTTTGCCACCACAAAAAGAGCTGCTATAAATATTTTTGTACATATGGGTCTGCCTCCTGCTTCTGTGATTGAAGACACCACTTCTACAGGAAATGTTTTTTGTTCTGGGTGCCACAATTTATGAGGGACATCAATAAACTGGAGAGCATTTAGAGAAGGACAGATGGGATGGTGGAGAACCTTGAGGCCATGTTATAAGGACATCAGTGAAAAGAAAAAGAGATATTTAGCTTGGAGAAGAGAAGACTCAAGAGGGACACAATCATTATATTCAATTATTTGAAATGTGACAATGTAGAAAAGGGATTAATTGTACTTATTACGTGACCTTGAAGTGCATAACCAGGAGCAATGGGCCTAAGTTGAAAAGAAGCAAATTTAGGCTTGATATGAGGAAAACTTTCCTAATAGTTCGGATGTTCACAAGTAGAAGGAGCTGCTTTGGGATGGAGGAGTTTCCCCTCACCACACTGGAAGCCATCCAACAGTCCAGGCTATCTAACCACTAGTCAGGTATATAATAGTGGGGATTCCTTTGGATTTAGGTTGGACTAGATGGCCACTAGATGGTCTCTTCCCATTCTCAAATTCTCTGATCCTGATTCTGTGTAATTCTGATACCATTAGAAAACATATGGTGCAGTGGATAGATCACCTGATCTGGAGTCAAGAAGACCTGGGTTCAAATCTGGCCTCAGGTACTTATTAGTTCTGTGACCCTAGGTAAGTCACTTAACCCTGTTTGCCTCAAATTTCTCATTTATAAAATGAGCTGGAGAAGGAAATGGCAAACCATTCCAGTATCTTTGCCAAGAAAAGGTTAAATGGAGATATGAAGAACTGGACACAACTGGACAACAACATTAGCTAAAAACCTTACCTTTAGCGGAACCTCCTCTCATTTTCTGGGGCTCAAGGGTCCTTGACTCTATTCTGAATGATAAACCACATGATCAGAGAATGTCTAGTGCCTGGTCCTCTTCCTCTATGTTCTGTGACATATTTGGCTCTCTGACACAGCCTGTGGTGGTGAAGTGTGCCTGCTATGAATGCAACATCACACACTCTGAGGAAGAAACCTCAGAGTACCTTGTAGAAATCACCACTACAATGTTCCTGACACCTGGTTGTCTAGCTTCTGAACTCTATCAGGAGACTTCCAATACCAGGAGAGTGCCCTGCTCCCCAAGGCAGCTCATTCTTTGTTTGGACAGCTCCAATTATTAGAAAGTGTATCTTCATATGGGGCCAAAATCTGCTTCTAGGGACAAGTCAAACAAATTGAATCCCTCTTTCAGGTAATAGCCTTTCAAAAATTTACAGCCATCAAGAATGTTTCTTCCTACCATCAAGTGTTCTCTTTTCCATCTTGAATATCCTTTGATTGGTCCTCATATAACAAGTATATATATATATAGCCCCCTTTCTGTCCTTGACTTCTCTTTGGGATGCTCTTCAGATTGTCACTGTCTCTCCTAAAGTGTGGCTTCCAAAAGTGAACACAATACTTCATCTGTGGTTGGACAAGGACAGAGGAAAGCAAGATCATAATATCTTTCAGATACTGGGGTTAGACTGAGCTGGTAATGAACTAAAACCGTGGGTCTTTTCCAAACTATTGTCTAGTCACATCTTTATCTCGTGCCCATGTAGTTATGAATCCTAGTGCCAGATTTCATATTCTGACACATTAAACTTCATATTTAGTAGATTTAGCCCTTTGTTCCAACCTGATATGGTCATTTTGGATCCCATTTAAGTCACCAAAGGCATTTACTATTTTACTTTGTTGCAATTGTAGACTATTCCATCTGAAAACTAGACTTACTGAGTGTTGAGCTGAGAAATAATATTATTCTGAAATTCTATATCCTAAGGCCTATAGCTATCATTTATATAGGTTTTAAGATTTGCAAAACACTTTACATGTTGTATCTTTTGATCCTAACAATAGCCTTGCAAGGTAAGTGTGATGTTATCTTTAGGTTAACGTGCCACATTATCTTCAGGTTAGTTATTATAAGTGCTATGGTATCTTCAGGTTAAAGTTAAATGACTTGTCCAGTGTCATATAACCAGTACATGTCTAAGGCAGGTCTTTGTCTCTAAGTTCAACACTTTATTAACCATATCACTTCACTTCCCTTCTCTTTGCCATGTATATATTAAGGTGCATCTGTTGCTATAAAGATTGACTTCTTCATATTCCGGTATTTGCTAGTTCAATGTTGCCAGATTTAGATAAATTTAACCTCCTAGCATATCCTCATCACATGTACTCACTTCTTTTTTTTTATGTGAGCAAAAGTTCTTTCATTCTGCCAAAGTTTGTAAATAATGCTGGAGTGGGAAATAGAAGATCTGGTCCCACTCTCAGTTCTGCCACTAAATCAGTGTGAAATTGGACAACTTGTTTCTCTTCTCTGATGATCATTTTTCATCACCTGACTAATGAGTGGGCTGGACTCTATAAACTTTGGGGTCTTTTATGTTCTAAAATACTATGAAACTGAGGGAATTCATGACCGTAGATTTAGAGGTGGAAGGGATTGTAGAGATCATCCAGTCTAACCAATTTGTTTTACAGGTGAGGTAACTGTTATATGACTTATATTTTTAATAAATGACAAAAGGCAGAATTTGAACCCAGATGCTTTGACTCTATATACAGTGTTCTTCCCACTATCATTCAGGAATATGTTTTCAAATTTTCAGATCATAGGATAATTGATTTTGAAGCAGAAGGGACATCTAGTCCAACTCCCCCTCTCCCCCCAATTAATTGACTTACCCTGGGTCACATAGAAGTAGGATTTGAAACCAGTTCCTCTAATTCTAAGTGTAGTGAGTGTTTATTCCCCTGTACCATATATATATTTCAGGCTTGTGTTTTCTTCTTTTTTTGTTTTTTGCAGATCCAACTTAAGTGAACCAACTTAAGTCCTTCCTCACAGTAATAAAATTATAATGGGAGGAAAAAAGAGATGCTTTCATCATTAATGTAATCCATCAGATGTCTTTTTTTTTTTTGAGGCAAGTGTTTTGGGTTAAGTGACTTGCCAAGAGTCACACAGCTAGTAAGTGTCTGAGGCTGGATTTGAACTCAGGTCCTCCTGACTCCAGGATCAGTGCTCTATCCACCGTGCCTCCCAGACGCCCCCCTTTTTGGCCTTTTAAACATATCTCATGTATATCTCCTTTTCTTCACTGATATAGGCACCATCTTGGTTCAGGTCTCCAGCACCTCACACCTGGACTATTGTAATAGCCTTCTAGTTCATATCACTGTCTCAGGTCTCTCTCCTTTTCAACTTCCTTGCTAAAGTGGTTTTCCTAAGTCATAGGTATAACCATGTCAATCCCTTGCTCAATAAATTTCAGTGGCCTTCTATTACCTGTAGGATCATCTATAAAGTCCCCTATTTGGCATTTAAGGCTCTCCATAACCTGGCCCCTTCCCCTTTCCAGTATTATTACACCGTGACTCCCTCCCTGATGGCTATGATTCAGCTGCACTAGCCTACTTGCTGTTCTTGGAACAGAATAATCCCCCTCCCACCTCCACCCCTTTTCCCTGGCTGTGTTCCATGCTTGTCTCTGACTTGTTCTCATTCCTTGTCTCTGACTCCTGGTTTCCTTGACTTCCTTCAAGAATAAGCTCAATTATTACCTTCCATAGGAAGCATTTTCTGTTCTTTCCTACTGCTACTGCCTTCCCTCTGAGAACACCCTCCATTTACACTGTGAATTTCTTGTATGTACATAGTTATTTATATTTTGTTTACCCTATTAGAATATGAGCTCCTTGAAGGCAAGGACCATTTTTTAAAATTCCTGATACTGGGCACAGTGACTGATATTTCATCTTAAATAAATTTGTGTTGACTAGCCATGTGACCTTGGGCAAGTCACTTAACCCCAATTGCCCTCCCCTCCTTGCTATAAAAAGCAAAACAATTTTTTTAAAATAAAAATAATTATAATTTTAAAAAATTAGTGTTGATAGACCATCAGAATTCATTTTCTAGAATCAGCTCAAGATTGGGACCCAATGGTGGTAGTGAGGGGGAAGATGTCTTTTGTGTCTGTGTTCTTCCAGTGGTTTACATGCTGTATTACTCGTAAACTCTATAGAGTTAGCTGAGAGGTGGATGTGGCTGTATTTCTTTCTTTTTTTTAGTTTATGGACTAAAACAAGTCCATATACCAATAACATGGTACAATAAAAAAAAGATGAGTGCACATAAAACTGCAAATTATGCACAACTTGCTATTCTTTTAAAATACATAACAAAATTATTATATAATTTTTTCTCTTTTTTCTCCTCTCCCCACTCCCTACCCTAGAGATGGCTATCATTAGACAGAATATGTATACATATTAGTATATATGTAAAATCATTCTATACATACTTCTATTTATTGGTTCTATTATTTTTATCTTTTTTGAACTTTTCTAATACTATTACATTCTATTACTTAAGTTCCGGAATGCCAATTGGATGTAGAAGAGTTGGGTTCTACCTCATTGTGAGAAGTAACCATATCCATGGCATTAGGATTTCTTCAAGTAATAAATGATCTGTATCATGATCTTCTTGTCCCCTACACCAAGCCTAGTGCCTGGAACGTAGCACTTTTTAAATGAATGTCATCATGGACATAGAGCCAGAAAGAAATGCTGAGGACCTCTGGTCCAATCCCCTTGTTTCATAGATGAGGACTGAGCTTAGCACGGTGTCTGGCACATAGTAGGTGCTTAATAAATGTTGATTGGATTGGTTAAGAGGCTCAGAAAGGGTTAGTGACTTGCTCCAAGTCACAAGAGTTAGTATGCGGCAGGACTGGGATCTAAACTGGGAGCTGACTCCAAATGCAGCCTTCTTTCCACTGCTCCATGCTGCCTGCCATCCCATTTTAGCTCATTCTTATCTCATGCATACTATGGAGAAATGAATATAACTTATTTAAGAGGCAGGCATTAAGCTGTATCGCTGTTGCCAAACAAGAGAATGGCAGGATAAGAAATTTAAACTTCAGAAAAGAGAAAAAACAAGCTCTATGCTCGAACCTATCTTCATCCACCCCTTCCTCTCTTGTCCCATTTCCATAACCCTTTTTTCCCTCAACTCCCTCTTTCCCAAACTAAACAAAAACCACAAAATTTTCCAAAGAGATTTAATTTTTGTACTTTATTCATTGTACCACAATTAACAACACATTACCACACAAAGACATTTTGACCTCCATTGCCTTTAATACTTTTCAAGTACTCAGCCTGACCCTGGTTCATGGTCCCCATTCAGGAACTTAGAGGGCATGAATATCAGTCAATACGCTGTCTGGCTGCCACGGAGAAAGAACTGAGAGCTATAGAGCCTGGTGAAACTAGTCTCTGGATGACAAGTTCATTGTTGTGGGTCAGTGGGCGCCATTCCTTTACATGGAGAAATCATGGATGCAATTCTTCACACTGTTGTTTTCTGCTCCATGATTTACCACAAGCTTCCACTTTCTGTGAAGAGTAATCTTTTAAAGTTGTGCTTATTTTTAAAATAAAATGAACTTTCATACATCTGACTGCCAGGCAATTGGGTTAACCAAGACAGTAGGGTTGGCCCTCCAGGATAAATATTACAAATTCACATTTCCCCAACTTATTTGTGCATTAAAGCATTCACTTTTTTTTTTTGTCTCTCACTCTTGTACAAATGGTCAAGTGGAAATATAAAGTCTTAATCTCTGTAAAGCTCCTAGTTTTGGACTTCTGTCATTCTGATGGTTTTGTTTCAGGTTCAAAAGTTTATCATGAACTTGGAGTCAACATCCCTCTTCCTTCCTCCCTCTCCCTATCCCAGGCCCATTAGTCTAATTCCAAAGGATCATTTCTCTTCCAAGAATTCAGATCAGGACATCAAAGAGTAGAAAGCCAGTCAGCAGCTACGGCTACTCAACAGAAAAGTCCCTTTAGGACAAAACCTTTTCTTCTAGGAGTTTCAGGTTTTCCCCCTTCCACCTTTTTTTTTTTGTTGTTCTCACAGGTATCAAAGCTCAGCATTTTAATGACTGCCTGAGAAAAATCTCAGCCCCAAACTTGAGGATTTTTTCTACATAAAACCTCATAGATAAGACTTATGTGATCAAGTGCATAGGGCTCCTGAGGAATGGCAGGTTGAACCCTAGGAATGGGTCAATAAATCTAACCTCCTTGACACCCACCTTCATATTAGTTTTAGGCTATACTGATACAATACTACCTTTAAAGCTAGAAGTGAAGAGATAGCTTGTCTATTTCTCCCCATACATACATACATACATACACACATACACACATACACACATACACACACACAGAGCCACGCACAACTCCAAATCCAGTGCTACCAGGAAAGGTAGTGGCCGACTTTTGTCTAGGCTTCCCCAGACGTAGTAACTTCATTCAATTATGCTGCCTGGTCCTAATCCAGCAGGAAGTACTTGTGCTGTGAGTAGGAGCACATTTGCCTTTGATCCCAAAGGCCTCACATCCTGGGGACTCAATGGACCTCAGGCAAGCAAAACATCATTCAGAGGACAGAGGAAAACAAAAGGGACCTACGATGGCACTTGGCATTTCAGCTGGGTTGCCTATGAGGTTAGAAGTCCTCTTTGCCATTTAACTGAGTTTAGAGCTAATAAAGTTTATACAAAGACCTTGGTAAAAAACAAAACAAAACAAAACAAAACAAAACCTAGTCAGTTCTGAATTCATAGAAATATAGGATTTTGTTATGGAGGGCATGAAAATCTTTAAATATTAAAAATAGAGTACATGTACATATATACAATTTCACCTAGGACATGGTAAGTGCACACAAACTTTTTTAGGAAGCTGAAGCTCCTGATTTCATACCAGCACACACCAGGAGCACCGTATCTGAGCATCTAGTTTAATCACTTTTTATACACTAGTTGTCAGACCTAAAAGGTGCAGCATCATAAATATTTACTTAAATCATGTCCCATTCTATCTGTGTGAATGGCCACCTTCTCAAAGGCTCCTCCCCTATGGCCCAAGTCAAGTAATCACTGTAGACTTTAAATGGTGAAGGAAAGCCCCAGTGAGGGCTTGAGTGGGGACAATGTGGTTTCAGAGCAATTCTCCTACAATGTAATGGTCCAAAAAAAGAAAAAAGGTATACACAAAGGAAAACCATTTTTCATTGTACTGTAAACTGCTTTTCCACCTTCTTTGTCTGAACACATATATGTAAAATCAAAGGGCAATCTATGAAGACAACTGAGGCCATGATGGACGTTACTTGATTCAATGGACTGCTTTTTAAAAGGGCCTCCAAAGGGTCCATTTATAGATAGAAAAATTTCCTTTGTCACACTTAGGATTGAAGTCATGTTGGGCAATATCTTCACAAATAAATATAAATTGTGCTTATGTGTGCAAATTTGAGAAAGAGACTGAGATAGAGACAGACAGACAGAGAGAGAGAGAGAGAGAGAGAGAGAGAGAGAGAGAGAGAGAGAGAGGTTTGGCTCTATCTTCTTACTAGACAGTTCATCAGTAGTTTTCTCCAAGAAAGAATAATAATCGTATACATTCACCAACAAGATTCAATAAAAAATACAGCACAATTTTTTTTAAGTCTGCATATCAGGGAGCCTATGAGGAAACTACCAAACTAATTTCCGGCCCCCCCTCCAAAAAAAATATTCCAACAAAAAATTCCAAAATTCACACATAACTCTCAAACAAACTCAGTCATTTGATGTTTAAAAAAAAATCTAATCTAAAATTGCATAGATCCTTGTTTTGTGTCTCTATTTAAAAAAAAGCTTTCAATGCATTCAAGTGGATCATTAGATGTCTTCCAAGACCACCTGTTTCAATTAAAGTATACTGAAATAGAAACCACAGTTGAGGAACCAAAGGAGCTTAGGAAAGGGTACAGGATCAGAGGCTTTGGCAGTGACAGAACATAAGAAGATCAAGGTCGGGTCTGACATTCCTTGTGCTGACCTGGCTGAGCCTTCAGCTCCCAAGGTCAAATAGGAGTCCATCTAGGATACACACTGAACAGCAACTCTGAAGTTGTGCATGGTAATGGTGGTGATGGATACAGACCAGCCCCTCCTGCCTTCCTGTGAAGTCCAAATGGTTGTCTCCTTTCTGTCTCCTCTGTTTAGTCTCTTCTTCCTGCTACCACCTTTTCTTATGAGGAGGTAGAGTTAGAACAGAGCCTGGCTTCACTTTTCTCTTCTTTCTCCCTTCATGCTTACATGTGACTAGAACAAGTTTACTTCACTGAGGAAATCAAAACTTAACCCATTAGTTTGTCTCGATAATAAGTCTTTCAGTTACTCTCAAACATGAGACTTCAATATGTGCTTTTTAAAAGGGTAAAGATGGATTGGAACACATCAAAATGGTGTATCAGTTCTGTTAAGAACAAATAAGTGCTTAGTTAGCCCTTCTGAGATAAACTCAAGTGACTGGGTACAGATGTAAGTGATGAAATTAAATGGGGATTTCTGCAATACGTTGGAATATGGGGCTGATGTAGAGAGACATGGTGTGACATTTATACACTGTTCTGTGTTTGTAGAGCAGAGCCATGCTCTTGGAGGTCAGTGGTGTTTTCAGAAGCACTTGAACTGCTGGGAGGAGATGCTGCTGGGGAGTCTGGGGATCCTCTTGGTGGCTTATACAGCAAATAAGCTGAGCCAAAGAAAACCATCCCAAGCACCTAGGGAAAAAAGAGTTATTTGTTTTTATTTTTTTACTGATATATCAAGTGATTAAATGCCAAACAGCGTTTCCCCAAAGATACAGGATACTAGAAGCACAAGCTCAGAATTTACAACTACAACTTTCATTTTCTCTTAAGGGTAATAATTCCTTTTTCAAACATCCCAGATTTAAATTTCAGTAGGCATAACCTCCCTGACCCCTGTCAGAATGCCCAAGCAACCTCTTAGTGTGGTGCTCTATCGTAGGTTATTCTGGGAGCAGGGCTAGAGAATACAGCATGAGGGCAGTCCCATGCTGGGAAATTTATATCTCTGGTGTTGAAGACATGATCAGTGATGATGACAATCTGCCAATCATTTACTCCTCAGTGTTCAAGCAACTCTGTAAGATGATAAATTGTATAGTGGGTGGCTATCTGCACTGGTAGAAGTAGTTTCCCATGAGTTCCCTATACCAATAAAATCACACCTATCTCTCTTCCATATCTGAATGAATGAATTCAATATTTGTTGAATGATCAATGAGCTCAAATTTAAGTATGAATAAATTCATTCAACAAATGTTTAAGTTGAATGTCTTATCAGTTGTGAAAAGTACAACTGTTGGTTGAGAAACAAGAAAGAGCTCCATGCTTCGAATCAGGAAGACCCAGGTTTAAATCTGGCCTCAGACACATATTGGCTGTGTGACCCTGGGCAAACCACTTAATATCTGTTTGCTTTGGTTTCCTCATCTATAAAATGGGGATAATAACAGCACCTACCTCCTAGAGTTATTGTGAGGATCAAATAAGATAATATTTGTAAAATGTTTTGTAGAGTGTCTGGCACATAGGAGGCATAATATAAATGCTCACTATTATTCAGAAGTACTGTTAGTGGGTATACTTCATCTTGCTAATGAGCATAAAAACACACCAGTGAATTGAAGGTTTCTAAAAATAAAACAAAACTCCAATGAATATTCGAATATTTGCTTAGACTTTGGATAATTTGGAATTATTGTACTTACTTTAGATAGACAGGGCAATAAGAGACATTGTGTCATAGTGGATAGCACTGGCCTCAAAGCCAGGAAGATCCACTCACATGGGCTGTGTGGGTAATCATACCTATACCAATGAAATTGCACATCCAGTGTCTATCCTACAGATGGCAAAATAGTGTAATCTCTTTTTAAACATTAAGCCAACATGTTGTGCTCTCACATCCTTTATCTTGATTTCTTCTGACCAATTGTAATAGTGTTAGAAGGCTTCAGGTTAATGTAACAGTCATTGTTCTTCACATACAATATGGCATGATGCATAGCTACCCTACCCACTGATAATTGACAGGAGCCTTGGCAGCTAGTTCTTGGCATGTTGTACAATTCTGAAATCTTACACTTAAAAGTTCACTCCTATTTAACACTACCAGGTTAGGCTAGATTAGGTGTTCTTAACCTTGAGACCGTGAACTTATTCTTAAAGATATTTTATTGCTATATTTTAGTACAATTGATTTTCTTTATAAGTCCCAGGAGTGTAATGGAGCCAGCTCGTACCAGCCCCAGGAGTCAATTGTGAATTTTCAGCATGAGCATTTACGCTTCAGAAATGAGTAAATGCCTCAAAAATCAGGACTTTATTTATTGTTTTCTTAAGTGTCTGGACTTAATAAAGGAGTGGAAAAATATGCAGATTAAATTTAAAAGTATATGGTGGGTAAGTTTTTCTTCTAGATAGCTAGTTGTTAAACATACACCAACACAGCTCTGTTTGTGACTCTATTTATTTCATTTTACATATTTAAAAATGTTATCCTGAGAACAGATCCATGGGCTTTACCAGTCTGCAAAAGAGGTCTATGACATGCAAAAAAAGACCAAGATATGTTCTGAGGTTCCTTCCAGTTTTCAATGTGATCCTAAAATATTGTAATATACATGTCTAATTTTATGTTAAATAAGCTCAGTAATAAAAAAAAATTATATCATTGGTCAAGTCTGAAAATTTAACATTTTCTTATTTGTAGATAAGGATATTATAACCTAAGGTAAAGACCCCTGTACTAGGTTGATTCTATGCCAATAGACTTCATGATAAACCTTTCCAGAGACAAGAATGAAATCTAAGGTTTTGATATTTTAAATTTTAGTCAAAGTTCTTCCTTCTTTCCCAATAAGAAAAATATAAACTGCATTTATCATGAAATCATAGACTTAGAGCTGGAAGCTAATCAAATCTACTTTCCTCAAATGAGGAGGTAGGGCCAGACAGGAAATTGTTTTCCCATCGTCACATGGCTACTAAGCATCTGAGAGAAATCAAGTTCTCTTGACTCTAAGACCACTATTCTATCCACTATGCACCCTGGCTATCTCTATGACATTCTAAGTAAGCAGGCTATTTGCTACCCTTCTAATCCTGTCATGGAGCTGGATGGGACCTCAGATCCCTGATTATACAGATGAGAAAACTGAGAGCCAGGGAAGTTAAGTGATACATATGCCTAACATCACACAGCTAAGTGTCAGGGGTAGGTTTCTGAATCCAGGTCTCATGACTCCAAAGTCAGTATTTTTCCCATTTCTTTCTTGAGTTATACCAATTATTGAGTAAGTCAGCATCTAAGGAATTAGAATCCACATTTTTCTAATGCTGTAATTAAAGAGAGTCATGATGAAGACTACCTTGGAATTTAAGAACTATGGCTGATTGTCAAGGAAAAGAATGATACCAACACCAGCACATCAGCCAAAATATTAATATGTAGAATTAAATATGCAACTTAGAGGTTACCAGTCTCCTGGCGAGGAAGAGCTATTTCTCATTTTCTTGATGCCTTAAGATCACTGAAGGAAAATGATAGTGAATATTGACAGCTCAAGTCCCTAGGTAGACTAAAAGGGGATGTTGCTATTGTCTAGGTTCTTCTCCCTGGGAAGAGGATAGTGAGGTAGAGAAGAGGGCATGGCAACACCAATCAGAACCCAGAATCTACTGGTTGAAGACTCCAGTTAAAGAATAAGAACGTACATGATCTGCTGATTTTTGGAAAACTCTAAGCAAAGTGCAAAAAATATTTTGCAAACTCAAACAGACTCTTGAAATATTCCCTGCAGGGCTCCTAATTTCTACTAACATGACATGAACTAAGGAAATAAGATATGGTCCTAACTCACCTTGTAAACAATTCCAGCAATGAGGGTGTAATGACTCATGGCAGAGTTCTGGTAAATGTAGCAGGATCCCTGATCTCCACATTGGTCCTGCCAGAGTAAGCAAGCTTTATCAATCACCCAGCCAAAGGCAATTGGGCCTGGAATTCCACCTGCAGGGAAAGAAATAGCATTTTATATTAACAGAACTCCTTTAAGTTGGGTCTTGATTGTTAGTCCTGTGAGTCAGTCAACAAATATGTATTAAGCACTTTCTATGATCCAGGCACTGTTCTAAGTAGTAGAGATACAAAGGAAGGCTAAGAAAAAAAGGCCCTGCCCTCAACGAGCTCACATTTTAAGGGGGCACACAAATAATTCACTAGGTATATACAAGATACACAGAGTAGGTCAGAGAAAATCTCAGAAAGAAAAGGCACTAGTAACTGAGAGGACTGAGAAAGGCTTCTTGTAGAAGGTGAAATATGAGATGAATCTTGAAGGAATCCAGGGAAGCTAAGAGGGGGAGGGGGAGAGAAATCCAGACATAAGGGACAGACAAGGCAAAGGCACAGAGGTCAGCGATGGATTACTCTGTGCCAGAAATTGCAAGTAGGCCAGCGTCGTTTCATTATAGAGTGTGCAGAAGAATGCCAATTCTAATAAGACTGGAAAAGGAGGAAGGGTCAGTGATGAAAAAGGGTTAAAATGCCAAAGAGAGAATTTTTAAAAAATTGATTCTGGAGGCAATAAAGGGTCCAATATGTAGAAGGCTGACGTGGTCAGATCTGTACTTCAGGAAAATCAGTTTGGAAATTGAGTGAAATATCTATGGAAGTGGGGAGAGTCTTGAAGTCTGAAGGCAATAGATATAGGCAAGAGGTGAGAAGAGCCTGGACCTTGTGAGTGTGTGAGTGGAGAGAAGGGGATATATATGAGGGATGTGATGAAGGTAGAAATGACAAGATTTGTCAATGGATTGGATATGTGGGATGAGAGAGAGGAGTAAGGACAAAACCAAGGTTGCTAGCCTTGGGTGATTGGAATGATGGCACTCCCCTTGATAGTAATGGGGAAATCTAGAAGAGGGGAAGATTTTGAGGGAAAGACATTTTGGTGTATGTACCAATGTCTTCATGATATGTTGCATTAAAATCCATGAGATAGATTTTTGGAAAAGGTTAAATTTGTCATTTAGAGTTAATCAAATCAGATTCTTGAATTGCATATAGGGGTCTTTTGACTACCCCTGATGTCATAAGCAGAAGAAAGCACATGGGGGCTCCCAGATGGCATCTCCTTTAATATACTATACTGTACCTAGAGTGCGTACTACAATCCATTGAATTCCTAGTGCAAAGGATCTCTGCCGGTCAGAGACACACCTATAAGACAAAGTATCAGAGTTAAAAGGGTAAACAAAAATGGTATTCTTTAAATACTACAGCCCCAATTAGACCATGCCTATTTCAGAACACATCTCAGCCGTGGCAGGTACACTATAATAACATCTCTTTTGGAGGTTCAGGGTTTTATTTCATGAGCATGGTATGAATAACATTCTTAGGGTCATTTGACTCATTCAGTGGTAGTATGGCCCAATGATGAGGACACTGGATTTCGAGTCAGTAGGCCTGGGTTTGAATCATGGCTCTGCTACTTCATAGTGTCTAGGTCATTTCCTTTCTTGGGGATTCAAATTCCTCATTTATAAAATGAGGGATTTGGATTGGGTAATCTCTATAGTCCCTTCCAGCTTTAAAATCTACACCGAATGTAATACAAATTCGACCCCACTAGAGAAGATTATTCAAGAAATCAAGGACAGAATCCCAACTATTGGTTTGCTGGGCTCATGATGTTCCAGAGTTTAACTTGCTGAAAGCAAGGCTTTAGTACAGATCACAAATCCCACCCAGTTTCTTACCGTAGAGTTGCAGTTAAAGCAGGAATGCTGCTTAGGAATGTAAATAAAATTACAACGAATACGAAAACCAGAAGAAGGGACTTTCTCTGACAAGATGAAGTGCATTTCCCTGCTGTAGCATGACCCAAACGAGAAGGGGAATGGTGAGGAATACAGCTACAGTCACGGTAAACCTGGGAAGCCCAACAACATCAGACCAGTTACCAATTACCCAAAGGAAGGAATGGATCACGTTAAAATTTCTCATAGAAGTAAGCCAGTGGGGCCAGTGTCACCTACCTTCTTGCCCCCCTCCGAAAGCATGGACTCTGGGGAGCACCCGGCATGGCAGGGAGAGTAGTACATCACGTTGTCTGTCCCACACACTGGACTGTAGATCTCCCTCAGACACCCACACTTCTCATTGCAGGAAGCCAACAGCTGTAGACTGCCTTCTGGCAACATGCTAGAGAAAACAGGAGATCAATTCAGCAAACATTTATTAAGTAGTTATTATGTGACAGGCACATAAAAATCTCATACTCTCTATCCTCAAGGAATTTATAGCCAGCTGGTGGTAGGGAGTAGTATATGCCATGCAGAGTCATGACTAAGACTTCTGGCACCTGGAGCAGATTTGGTTGGGGGTCAGAAGACACCTAGACCTCAAATCAGCTTCTGGAGAGATTGGCATCACTGCCATTGCCACTGATCCCAAGAATCTCACATGGCACAGGTCTTCAGGCTTGGTAAATAAGCTTGGTAAGGCAGGTTAGAGCCAAATCATGGGGAAGTGGGGGTGGCAAAGAGTAGGGGGTGTTAAATACATGACTAAGGAATTTTAAAGTCCACTGAGAAGATTGGTGGAAAATATGGGGGGAAACCCCAAAATTTCTCTTAAAAGACAGGTATGCTTTAAATTCTCCCAAGTAAAAAAAAAAATGTGACCAATTAATCTGTTGTTCCTCCTGCAGTGTCCCATCATCTATAATTTAGAGGAATGAAGATGTTCACTTTAATTTTTTAGATCTGAGAAATAGCTGTAGAAACATATGATTTAGTGACTGCAGAGATCTTAGAGCCCATCTACTCTGATTCAGTTTCTCACAGGAGAAAACTGAGACTTCCCAAATGCACATTTATAAACCACTAACTTAATGCAAAACACCTTATGTACATTACCTCAGTGGAGCTTCACAATATCCTTGGAGAGGTAGGTATTAACTGAATTACTATCCCTGTTTCAAAAATGAGGAAACTGAGGCTCCCAGAATTTAAGTGGCATGCCCACTGTCACACAGTACCAGAGGTGAGCACCGAATTCAGATGTTCCTTCTCCCAGGTCTGGAACTCCAGTCATTAGACCACCTGTCTCTCTACCCAAGGAGAGAACCAACTTGCAGAGGTTCACAGAAATAGTAAGTGGCAGAGGCAGGACTCAATCTTGGGCCTTTGTCTCTAAATTCATTGATCTGTCCACTATAATTGCTTGTCTTCTTAGCCAACAGTTTGTTACAAGTACCTATACCACCTAGTGATCCAGTTTCCATTTTATGGGAGCATTAAACATCTGTTAAAGGTTAGACATTCTAACTCTAGCTGAAGTTCCATCTCTGTTCCACACTCAGAGCTCTGCCCTAGGAATACACCACCCTAGGAACCAATTTTGTTTCTCACAGGTGCCAATCACTGTGTGTCATTCCAACCAAAACATAAATTCTGGGCTCTTACCTTCCATTATACTTGAGAGTCACACCAGCCATAGGCATGTTTGGACAGTGCATGAAAAATATGCAGATGGCTAACAGGCTTATCAATGTGCAAAAAAGGCAGAACCTGATAATCCCTGAGCAGCGGAGCTTAAATTTGTTAACGAAGAATCCACCAAGGAATGTTCCTCCTCCCCCTGCTGGCACCACCAGGTATCCTACAGGAAAGAGAATTTGCATTGATATGCCTTTAAAGTTCAAGAAGGAGACAACCAAGGGTTGCCTTTGAGTTCACTCTTCCTCACTAGAGTGGGTAAGCTTCAGGGTCAAATGAAATAATGTATGTAGAGGGCTCTGGAAAACCTGAAGTAAGTACTTTGTAAATCAGTTATCCAAATGCCGACTCTGACCCAGATACTATGACAAAAGTAAAAAAGAATTTTAGCCCTTCAGATTTCAGAAAAACCTAGAAAGGTTTATATGAACTGATGCAAAGTGAAGTGAGTAGAACCAGGAGAACATTGTACACAGTACTGGCAACACTGTATGATAAAGAACTGTGAATGCCTTAATTCTCAGCAATACAATGACCTAAGACAACTCCAAAGGACTCATGATGGAAAGTTCTATCCACATCCACAGAAAGTCTGATGGAGTCTGAATGAAGATCAAACATATTATTTTTATTTTATTTTTTTGTGTGTTCATTTTCTTTTGGCCTGTTTGTTCTTTCACAACATGACTAATATGGAAATATATATTTACATAATAGCACATACATATATCAAATTGCTTATTATTTTATGGAAAGAAGAAAAAATGTGGAACTCAAAATTTAAAAAAAATTAATATTAAAAATTCTTTATATGTAATTGGAGGAAAATAAAATAAATAAAATTTAAATAATATAAATAAAATTTAAAAATAAAATAAAAATAAAAAGAGGATTCCTGCCCTCAAGAAGTTTATGTTCTAATTCAGGTGGCAAAATATGAATAATTGCTATTATAATTCAAGAAACAGAACATTGCTGGAGCTGAGGACACATTTATATACCAATAGACAGAAAATATTACTCAGCTAAAGTGAGGTGTTTAGTCTGTTTCATTCTGAGGGTATCATTTACGAAGGAGCAAAAGCTCATAGATTTAGAACTGGAAGCGATTTTAGAAATAGAAATGTTTAAGTTCCTTGAGGGCAAGTACTATATTTCATTTTTGCTTTTGTAACCCCAGTACATAGCATAGCCTGGCACAGAGTAAACACTTAACAAGTGTTTGTTGATTGCTTGGGCAGAATGTAGGATTCTAGAAGGAATAAGGGACTTTGCTCATTTGAACAGCTAATCTGAATTTGATCCAAAAAAGGTGATTGCAGAACACAAGAAAAATATGAGTACTGGGAAAAGGACCCTACATTTCTGTCCCTTGACTTGAAATCTAACCTATTATTTGATACTCTGTGGAATAAAATTTTCTATGTACTAAGGTCCCACATCAGAGTTGAAAACAGCTCAAACATCAAAGGTAGGGTGTGTGTGTGTGTGTGTGTGTGTGTGTGTGTGTACACATGGAAGCATGGTTCCATGTAGGGGGTGGTCACTTTCGGCCACATGGAATAATCACATTCACAGTTTAATATTGATGCATCTAATAGTAACAATAATATGTCACTTTAAGGCTTGAAAAGTACTTTACATAACTCATTTGGTTCTCATAACACTCCTGGGAGGTATATATTATCTATTATCATCCCAATTTTACAGATGAGGAAACTGAGACTGAGACTTGCCCAAAGTCAGAGAGCTAAGAGTCTGAGGAAGGATTTGAACACAAATCTTTCTAATACTAAGTTCAGAATTATACCAATTTTTCCAACTAGCTGCCAATCAGCAAGCAAGTGTCCTAGGCAGGATCTGAACACAGGTCTTTCTAACACCAAGTCTAGTATTCTACCAATTGTGTCCACTAACTGCCAATCAGCTATGGGCCCTGGAAATGAAAGGATGATGCTGTGTGCTTGGTAGAGAAGGAAGTTTCACAATGCTTTGAAGAAAGGATACCTGCTGCCAGCAAGACATACCAAGTGATGTTGTATTTTGAAAATTATTGGTTGCTGGCTACCTTGTGCCTATTCTGGCCATAATGACACACATTTAAACATTTGGAAATTGAAACAATCAAAGTTGCTGCTGTTTAACTTTGAGAACCTGATTTCTTGGGACAATCTCTTCACTATTAAGACTGGGTCCACTCAGGGCAGCTAGGTGGTGCAGTGAATAGAGCACTGGCCCTGGAGTCAGCAGGATCTGAGTTCAAATGTGACCCAGACACTTGACACACTTACTAGCTGTAAGTCCTTGGGCAAGTCATTTAACCCCAATTGCCCTGCCTTACCCCTCCAAAAAAAAGATTGGGTCCACTCTTATTTTTCTTCAGGGTTTTTTTTTTGTCTATGTTTTCTTTCACAACATGGCTATTATGGATATGTTTTGCATGACTATACATATGATAACCACTATGGAATTGCTTGCTTTCTCCATGAAGGGGAGTGGGAAGAGAAAAAGGGAGAGAATTTAGAACTCAAATGTTTTTACATGTGACTAGGGAAAATTAAATGCTAAATAAATAAAAAAAAAGATTGGGTCCACTCTCCCATTTTAAGGTTGCTTAATGCCAATAAGGAAAGGAAAACTTTCTGTGTCACCACAGCAACATGGGGCAGTGAATAGAGTGCTGGGCCTGGAGTCAGGAAGACTCCTCTTCCTGAGTTCAAATCTGGCCTCAGACATTTCTTAGATGTGTGACCCTGGGCAAGTCACTTAACCCGGTTTGCCTCAGTTTCCTCATCTATAAAATGAGCTGGAAAAGGAAATGGCAAACTACTTGAGTATCTCTGCCAAGAAACCCCAAATGGGGTCATGAAGAGTTGGATATGACTGAAAAATGATTAAACAAAAACAGTAAGAAGCAATACAAAAACTTGGGTACTGTCCACCTAAATGGGGGCTAGGATACTTCACATCTGGTGAGGGGAAGGAAAAAGGAATTGAAGAACTGGCAAAAGGCCAGCATTTGTGTACGAGGGAGATTGGTTAACTGTGACTTCTAAACTCAAATCTCCCCAGAACCTTCTAATTCCTACTGGTTAGTGACTACACATATTCACACTGAGCCAATCACAGGAGTCGCTGTGCACTATGAAAAGAGCTTCCTAAACACTCCTAAAGGCTCATTAGACATCTGGCTGAATTATTCAGACTCTTTCTGCAGAGAGATCCCAAGAAAAACTCATGCTTTCTATTTCTTACCGAATAAGGTAGCAGCTTCAGAAGCACTTAAACTGAACTGTGATTCGAGGAACTTGGGTCCAAAAGTTGACATGCCAGCAATGAGGGTGGCTTCCGTTGCCCCAGCTAAGCAGAGCAGGATGAACGTAGGATTCCGAAGCAGCAGCCAGATTGAGCTGGAGAGAAGGAGGTCAGAGTGGACCGGAAATGAAAAATGCAAATCATAATCAAATTGCTAGTTCTGAGGGTTTTTTTTTTTTTTGGCTTTTTTGGAGGGGCAGTTGGGGTTAAATGACTTGCCCAAGGTCACATGGCTAGGTTTTTGTATATGTGTGTGTTAAGTGTCAGAGGCCGGATTTGAACTCAGGTCCTCCTGACTCCAGGGCCAGTGCTCTATCCACTGCGCCACCTAGTCACCCCTCTGAGTTTTTTTTTTCTCCAGATGTCTTCCTCAGGTAAAATCATAAGTGACTAAAAATTACATAATAAAGTGATTGTATCATAGATTTCAGCTGAAGTCAGGAAGCATTTATTAGGTGCCAGCATGTTCCAGACACCACTATGCTAGGCACTGGTGATACAAAGACAAAAATCATAGTCCTGGGCTTTAAGGAGTCTAATTTACTGAAACAGCTTCTTATGGATTATAAAATACAAAATAAATACAAATTAAATACAGAATCATTTTGTGAGCTGAGGCTCTTGGAAGAAGGTAGGGATTCTAAAAGGAGAGGATAGCATTCCAGGCATGAAGAAGAGCTGGTGCAAAGACAGAAATGGGAGACAGAATGTCATATACAGGACAGCAATATATAGGTTAATTTGACTAGAACAGGTAGTACTTGAGGGAGGAATAATTTATAATCAATCTGGAAATCCAACTCAGAGTTGGACAATGAAAGGCTTTAAATGGCTAAGAGAGGAGTCTGAATTTTATCTGAGTCAGTAGGAACCAGCTGAGATTTCTTGAAAGGGAGTGATGTGATTGGACCTCAGCTTTAGGAATACTAAATTGGCAATTGTGTGGAGGATGGATTGGAGAAGATGGGGAATCACAGAGTATTAGAGCCAAAAGGAATTTCGACATCTTTCTAATCCATCTCCCCCAGCCTTTTTTTTTTTTTTTTTGTATAGACAGAGGTCCAGAAAGAAATTTTTTGCTCAACGTTGCACAGCAAAGAAGGGTAGGTTCCAGGCTCCAATCCAAGTCTTTTGATCCCCAAGTCCAATGCTCTTTCCAATGCCTCAACTAGATTTTGACCCCTTAGATGCTCTACTTTAAGAACAGAGTTGGAAAGGTTCATAAAGAAGCTTTGTTTCCATATTTTCTCCTTTGAGATTTGTGATCCACAGGTTCTCACCTGAGCCCAAGGGAGTCTCCTAGAAAGAGACAGAAATACTCTCCTTTGCTTATGATTAGGTAACAGCATCTAGTAAATTTATTCCAGGAAAGTCAAAATACTGGCAGGAACATAACATGATTCTGTGAGGGAGAAGGTAAGCTTCTTCCAAGGTTTGCTTTTAATTCCTGATTCAGGGTCTGGCTCAGCTGTGCAATCAGCCTATTGCAAAGACAGTGATTTGCATTGTCCTGATGTTTCTTTGCCATTTTGAAGAGGGAATCAGAGGAAAAACAATTTATTTTTTCCCCACTCAAGACTCGGCAGCAGAGCTAGGGTTTCCTCTCAAGTCTGTTAATTCCCAGGCCAGCCATTGTACTTTCTATCAGTCGATCCCACATATACAATCATTAAGGGGGAGCAGAATTAATAACCTTCAGTTTCACAGGCTTGAAAACTGAGGAACTAATTTCTCTTCTGCTGACAAAAGAGAGAACAAAGGAAGAGGCATACAAGGCAGGAAGACAAATACATCTGCTGGTCCTGTGGTTTATCTGGGGGTAGTGAGCAGTGAGTTTAGACCCCAGGGAGCATTTGCAAGGTCTGAAGGCAGAAGACCCTGAAGAAGAGTTTCTGGGTCACAGAAGGAGAAAAAAGGTCACATTCCCAAGGCACTCTGTCACAGAGATGACTAGAAAGGGAGCTTGTGAAAGCTCGCTGACTCGGAAGGAAAGGCGGGCATTTAGCTGGTGGGTCAACAGGCCCCGGCTCCCAACAGAGCCCCTTTTGAGTAATGCCCCAGCACTCATCTTGGCTGACACTGGCAGGGGGTATGGTTGTAAAGCTGAAAAATGCATTGAGGAGGAGGATGTTTCCTCATAATAAGGTGGATGGGGCAGCCCTGGGGGAATAGCCTTCCTCACAGAGTTCCTCTCAGACATACCACAAGTCAACATGAAAAGCCACTCTCCTTTATTCATCTGAAGCAGCGCCCCATCTAACCTTAGTGGAGGGAACTCTGCTCATCCCTTCTGCTACAGACTCAACACATTTTGCTAGATTTTCAAGGGACTGGTTGCTAGGGTGGAGGGAAATTGAATGGAGTCATGGCATATGCAAATGTGTGAGATAGGCAAGCCAAGCTTTAATGGGTCTCCACCTTACTGAGGAAACAAATATATATTTTTAAACCAGACTATGATTTCATCCCTGTAGGGAAGTCCTGGGGAAAACCCCTTCTACCAATGCAGATCAGTGCCAGTTCTTCAACTTGTAGTCTTAGAGACTATCCTCTATGACATGATGTCTCTCAAAGAATTTATATTAAAGTTAAATTACAGGAAGCTGAGTGGTATAAGGGATAGAGTGTTAGCCTTTGAGTCAGGAAGACCTGAGTTCAAATCCTATCTCAGACATTTACTAACTGTGTTACCCTAGGCAAATTACTTGACTTCTCTCAGCCTCAGTTTCCTCATCTGTAAGATGGGGTCAATAATTACACCTACTCCACAAGGGTTGTTGAAAAACAAGGTAACTTATGTAAATTTGCAAACCTTAAAATACTATGTCAATACTAGCTATTATTATTATTTTGTTACTTTTTTGTGGGGGAGGGGGTTTCTCAGGGCTACAACCAGGCAGGGTGACAACAACTTTGTCCCAGGGTGCTGAAATTTAGATGGTGACAGCTGTTGAACTGCAGACAGCTTAGAAACAACTGAGGTTAGGACCAAATAAGCAAGAATAATGAAAAAAGGAAGCTATCACATGGTCGCCTTCCTCCATAGATACTGAGATCATCCATGGCCCAGCCCTTGCTGATGCTTTCCTGCCTTGTGATAGCCAGATCCACCATCACACTACTTCCCCCCTCCTCCTCCCCACCAATTGAATTAGTCCAGGTGTCAAAACGGCTAGTTATAGCTATGGGAATGGAAGAGTTTCTCTAAATTCCAGAAATAGAAGCCACCCCTGCCCCCTTACCCCCCTGCAGTGATGGTGATTTCTCCTCCTTTAAATTTCTTATGGCATTTTGATTGGTTCTTTCATTTGGATGCGTCACAATCTCCTTTGTATCTTAGGTACTTAATGTGGTTTTCCTTTTACTTTCCCTCATCTACTTCTTATTATGGTATAATCTCTTTGAGAAGAAGGACTCTTTCATATCATTGGATGTCTCTCACACTTGGCATGGCACCTTGCTTAATCAATGATGGATGCTGAAGCCACCGCAATTTGACGTAACTTGACACAAAGGCCAAAAGGAAAAGATTTTCAAGTCATAAAGCCTAATTAAGGGCTGGTGTAATGCTCAATATAATGATCAGAGCACCAGCCAAGAGTCAGGATGACCTGGGGGAAGTACTGCTTCTGACATAAATCCGTTGTGTAACACTAGGCAAAGTGCTTAACCTCTTTGTATCCCAGAGCAAGACTCTTAAGACAAAAAACAGTTGCTATAGTGAAATTCCTCACTAGGGGGTTCCCTGCACAGATAAAGTTACAGCAAAATCAAAGAAGCTCATTCTAGCTAAGGCTCTATAACTTCTCTTCTGTATCAGGTGCTATTTTCTGTATGCACAATGCCATGTTTATAATGACATCATTCAACGATATAGGTGGTTTCAGAGATTGAGTCATATTGATTGAGGAAGAGAAAGAAACTGTAATGAGAAGCTTGGGTGGGGAGGGGGTAGAGGCAAATTAAAACGCCATCACAGAAAGTAAGTTCAGAGAAAGCAATTAGAGAACTGATTAGGAGCAACCCCACCAAATAACTAAAGCTTAGACCCCAAAAGTAAGCAAAAGCAAAAATGCCCTTATTAGGAAGCTACATAGGAAAACTGCTATATAATACTGTATTGCCACCCCCAAACTTGACTAAAAAAGTAGGTGGAAATCACCCAGAAATTCTTTAATTGCTTAAAATCATAGAATATTAGCACTAGAAGAGGCTTTCTAGATAAAACAGTACAGCTGCATGATTATATAGATGAGAAGCTAAAAATAACAATGTTCTAAAATGAACTTAAGTCACTAGGCCCAGATGAAGGAATGACACTCTCAGTCACCAAAAGGATCAGTGGAGATTTTTCAAAGATTGTGGAGGTTGGGAGAAGTGTCTCAGGCCTTGGAGATAGCAAATGTCCTTATTTTCTAAGAATGGAAGAGAATAGAGTCTGCCAACTATAGGTCAATGAGCTTGACTGTGATCAGCAAAAATTCTAGAACATGTTAATGGGATGATTTGTGAACATCTAGAAAGGGGAAATTGTTCATGAAGAGCCAGCAAGGTTTTATAAGGACAAGTCATGCCAGATCATTTCCTTTTTGCCACTTTAACTATACTGGTCAATCAGGGAGTTAATGCTAAAGGCACAAATTTTCCTAGATTGCAGCAAAGAGTTTGAATTTTTTTTTCATGGTATTTGACAGACACAGGCTAGATAAGAGCACAGTTAAGTGGCTTTAGAACTATTTCAATGACTGTAGCCAAAGAGTAGAAATTAGTATGTTAATGTTGACAGAGCAGTGCCCAATGAATCTGGTTAACATTGTATCAGTACTTTAGTAAGACAAAGTCATGGAAAGCATGTCAAATTTGCAAATGAAATGTAGTTAGTATGGCAAGCTAACATGTTGAGCAGCAAACAGGACACAAAAAGATGGACCAGACTATCTTGATGAGATTAATTGAAGATGTAGAAACATAAGGAGAGAAACATAAAAAAAGTCTTCTCCTTTGGTCAAAAACACCAACTTCACTAGCACAAGAAGGGTGAGGTAGGGCTAGATAACAGTTGGTATGAAAACAGATTTGGTGGTTCCAGGGAATTGCAAATTCAATAAATCAAAAGTATGACATAGCAGCCAAAAAAGTTAATGCAATCTTGGGCTACAATGAGAGAGAATTGAGGTACAGAACACAGGAAATGAGAGTCCCATTGTGCTATACCCTGGCTACACCATTCCTGAAATACTGTGTTTAGTTCAGGTACCACATTTTAAAAAAAGTTTGTTGACCTACTATAGACTGCATCATCTGAAGATTCAGCCAAACTGGCCTTGTTCCTTGAAGTCCACATTGCCTGGTTCCCTTCAGGCTGTCCAGAAGGCAGGTAGTCCTGCCTCCCTTCCTCTTAGAGTTCAGCCTTAGTTAAGGTGCCACCTCTTACAGGAAATATTTCTTAATTTCTGGAGTTGTTGATGCTCTCTGTATTCTAAAATAATCTTAGGCCATTTTTATAACAAAAATGACAATTCTGCCTAAACTAACTTACTCAGTGCCATACTAATAATCAAACTACCAAAATTATTTTATAGAGCTAGAAAAAATAACAAAATTTATCTGGAAGAACTAATGAAAAAAATACAAAGCAAGGAGGCCTAGCAATACCAGAACTCAAACTATAAGCAGTAATCATCAAAACTATTTGATACTGGCTAAGAAATAGAGTGGTGGATCAGTGGAATACATTAGGTACACAAGACACAGTAGTCAATGCCCATAGTAACCTAGTTTTTGATGAACAAAAAGACCACAGCTTTTGGAATAAGAACCCACTATTTGAGCAAAACTGCTGGGATAATTGGAAAACAATAGAATACAAACTGAGTATAGCCTAATATCACACCATATACCAAGATAAGGTCAAAACGGGTGTATGATTTAGATATAAAGGGTAACATCATAAATAAACTAGAAGAGCAAAGAATAGTCTACCTGTCAGATCTATGGGGAGGGGAAGAATTCATGACCAAACAAGAGATAGAGAGCATTACAAAATGATCATTTTCATTATACTAAATTAAAAAGCTTTTACACAAACAAAACCAATGCAACCAAGATTAGAAGGAAAGTAGAAAGCTGGGAAACAATCTTTATAGTAAATGTCTCTGATAAAGGCCTCATTTCTCAAATATATAGAGCACTGAGTCAGACTTATAAGAATATAAGCCATTCCCCAATTGAGAATGGTCAAAGGATATGAATAGACAGTTTTCAGATGAAGAATCAAAGCTATATTATATAATATATATAATATAATTACATATATAATATATATATATTATATATAAGCATATTAAGAAGTGTTCTAAATCACTTTTGATTAGACAAATGACAAAATGACTCTGAGATACCACCTCACACCTATCAGATTGTCTAATATGGAAAAAAGGAAAGTGATAAATGTTGGAGAGAATGTGGGAAAACTGGGACACTGATGCAGTGTTGGTGGAGTGATCCAACCATTTGATGTAGCATTACTGATATCACTACTAGGTCTCTATCCCAAAGAGATCATAAAAAAGGGAGAAGGATCTACATGTGAAAAAATATTTATAGCAGCCATTTTCATAAAATATTGGAAATTCAAGGGATGCCCATCAGTTGGGGAATGGCTGAACAAGATGTGGTATATGAATATAATGGAATACTATTGTGATATAAGAAAGGATGAACAGGTGGGTTTCAGAAAAAACCTGGACTTACATGAACGGATGCTGAAGGAAGTGAGCAGAACCAGGAATACATTGTACACAGTACCAACAACATTATGTGATGATAAACTATGAATGACCCACCTCTTCTCAGCAATACAATGATCCAAGAGAAGTACAAAGGACTCATGAAGGAAAATGCTATCTATGCCCAGATAAAGAACCAATGGACTCTGAATGTAGATTGAAATGCATTTTTTCACTGTTTTCCTTCTCACATTTTTTTCCCCTTTGGTTCTGCTTCTTTCATAATGACTAATCTGGAAATAATTTTTACATGATAACATGTATAATATATGTCAAACTACGTATCATTTTCAGAAGAGGGGAGGGGAGGGACAAAAATTTGGAACTCAAAATCTTGTAAAAATGAGTGCTAAAAATTTTCTTGACAAGTAACTGGGGAAAAAATAAAATACTTTTAAACTTAAAAACATTTTGTATTTTTTTTTTTAATATATTGTATAACCCAATAGAATGCAAGCTCCTTGAGGGCAAGAACTAGTTTTATTTTGTCTTACACACTAGGTGCTTGGGAAACATTTGTTGTACTTAGTTGAAGATTAGTGGACAAAACTGGAGGTGGTTTAGCCTAAAGAGGAGGAGACTTGGTAGGGGAATGAACATAATCACTATTTTCAAATATCTGAAGTGTTGCCATAGAAGACAGGGATGAGATTTGCAGGAGATATATGCTCTCAGAAATTATTGTTGATCTTCTTACTAACCACTGGTAAGGCTTTTATTCTATCACCGAAGATGTTTTCATACATAAAATATAAGCATTCCTACTGACACCATATTTGAGAATGATTGAGTCATGGCTAGAAATAAACCTGAGCCACATTCTTAGGCTTGACCTTGAAAAGTGTGTGTGTAGGGAAGGGGGAAGTGAGAGGAGGGAGAAAGAAAAGGGAGAGGAAGGAAGAGAGGAAAGAGAGGAGAGAGAATAAGGAGAAGCAAAGGGAGAGAGAAAGGGAGAGAGAAGAGAGGGAGAAGGAAGAAATGGAGAGAGAGAAGAGAAGGAGAAGGAAGAGAGGGAGAAGAGGGGGAAGAAGAAGGAAGAGAGGGAGAGAGAGGAGAGGAAATAGAAAGAAAGGGAAGAGAGAGAGGGAGGAGAGAGAGAGAGGAGAGGGAGAAAGAAGGGAAAGAGGGAGAGAAAAGATAGAGGAAGGAGAAAGAGAAAAGGGAAAGGAAAGAGAGAAGAAAGGGAGAGGGAAGAGAAAGAGAGGAATGAGAGGGGGAGGGAAGAGAGGGAAAGAGAGAACCAAAACTGAGAGATCAAGCAGAGAAGCATAGTGTCAGACTGTTCCCTGGAGGGGAAGGCTATGCATATGTGAGGTTCCTCCAGAGCAATGAAATGACCCCGGAGATGGCTACTGCGGGAAGCAGTGACAGAACAGCATGAAGAATTCTAGTGCCAAACTGGGAGTTTCAAGAACTCACTGCAAGCATTAGTCAAGTATCCCTGATAGAATAATGGAAGGCCACATCTCTTAGAAAGGAATTCTTGGATGACAAAGAGGGCAGAGTGTTATGGCTGCAGATAGAGTACTGGGCCCTGTGTCAGGCATCAAGAAGATCTCAGACACTTACCAGCTGTGTGACCTAGGCAAGTCACTTAGCCTCTGTCTGCCTCGGTTTCCTCAATTGTAAAATGGGATTAATAATAATAATACCTATTCCACAGGCTTGTTGGTGAGGATTAAAGCACAGTACCTGGATCATAGTAGATGCTTAATGCTTTTTTTCTCCTCCCCTATTGTTATCTTCTTTCCCTTAGAAATCATCTTATCCAATCTTTTCATTTTAGAGAAAGCCTAGAGATGAAAAGTGTCTTGCCCAAGATCACTCAGCTATTAAGTGGCAGATCCAGGTATACAATTCAGGCTTTGGATTCCAAGCCAAATAATTCTTTGCATTATAGCACACCCAAACTGGAGGCTTTAATTCCTTTGCATGACCCTGGGCTTTATATCCAGGAGTTCCTGTGAACTAATATTTCTAGGTCTAACGAATTCACATTCCAAGGGAATGGAATAATTATGTGCATACCAGAGCTCTCTGCTTGTATTTGTAGTTTCACTTAGGAATATATGAATAAAGTAATTACTCATTTGGCACTGGAAAAAAAATTCCCAAGTCCTGGGTCACAGAATAATATATTCATTCTCATGCCCTCAGATGAAAAAAGCAATTTTTCATGAGAAAGAAGAATTCTGAGTGCTTTGTGAAATTACAATTTTCTAAAGCCATACAAATCATGGTCTTTCAAATGACAATGAAATAAATGAATCCAGGATCTGAATTTAGAGGAGAAAGTGTTTTATGAATCAGGCCAGAATAGGCAGTACATACTGTTGACTTTCATAACACCAATGAGAGTTTAAGTATACATGGTCAGTATGAATGGCTACACAATAGATCAACTTCATGTATTTACCAGAATTAGCACCTCCACCCTCAGAGGAGGGTTATGGATAAACATGGATTCAGAAGAAGGCATGGGAATGTTATGCTATATACCCATACTGACAAAATTCTGGATACCAAAGTGCTAATATATAATTCATAAAGCACTTCACTCACAATAAACAAGGAGTGTGGGGTATCTAGGTGACACGTACATAGAGTGCTGGGTTTTGAGTCTGGAAAACCTTAGTTCAAATTCCCCTCATTTACCCCATGTGATCCTGGGAAAATCACCAAGCCTCTCTATGCCTCAGTTTACTCATCTGTAAAAGAAAATACTTCCTAGAGTGCTTGTGAGGCTCAAATGTGATTATATGTATGTGTTTTATATATATATATATATACATATATATATAAAATCCTTTTTACTGGTTATTATTATATATACCCATTATATATATCCATATAAAATATGGATAAAGATAAATATATAATGAATATGTAACAATAAAAAGAATTATATATATATATTCATGTATGTGTATATACATATAGTCCATTTTATTGATAAGGAAATTGAAGCCCAGATAGATAAGGTGACATATGTCAAGGATACACACACACACACAAAAACAGACTAGAAAGATGAGCTGAATTGAAAAGGGTTAGAAATCTAGTGTTAGAGCTGAAATTTCAACCTGGGTCTCTTATTTCTAAATCTAGGGTTTTGTCCATTGTACAATGCTGCTTTTTCAATTTATGTCTTGAATGAGTCATTTGAAATGTATTGACCTGATACTGGTTTGCAAAAATCTCTTTAGCTACCAGATGAGTACCTTATCTCTGAAATAATCTATCATTATCCCCCCCCCAAAAAAAAGCACCACCACAACAAACAATCCCATTCAACTATCCTTCTGAACATTATTTGTAAAACTTACTCGTTATTTACCACTGAAATAAGTCATAAGAACTTAGCCCTCTAGAGGTGGTATTCGTGGAATAGCATCTTCAAGGTAGCGAGCATCACAGACTTTTAGAGGAAGGAGGAAGTTTTGAGCTGGTCTATTTGTACCCTTTCCTTCTTTTATAGAGGAACAAACTAAGGCCAAGAGAAGGCGAAAAAACTTGTCCAAGGTCACATGGCTTTTCTATAGCAAGACTAAAACTAGAATTGAGGTGCCCTCTATTCTAGGCGAATGCTTTAATTGATGGAAACAATTTGAGATCTTTTTGCTGCTCCCTATACACATTAAAATGAGCTAACCTAGTTTCCCAGAAGTTTATTTTTGAAATCTAGGATATTTCCATTCTAGTTAACCACTTGATCACTCCTTCAATGGGGGTAGGAGGTGGGGATGTATCCTCCTTCATTATCAGGAAATGACTTTAATGATCTATAATTTTGTGAGTGTGCATATTCCCTCCTCTGGTGTAGATTACAACTCCTGTATAATCTTAGTAGAAAGACAGTCTTTGAAAGTTGGTGTGGCAAAAAAAAAATCATTTCAATCATTCACTGGGTTTGATTTCAAAGCCCTTCCAACTTGGTAGGACCTATAGTAGCCAGACTTGTGTTCTAATAACACAACTTTCAAGGTTTACCTCAGCACCACAAGAAAGCATCAGGGCAAGACTTTGAGGGAAAAGAGGATCAGTAACTAATCTTCATCTGGAGTCATTATTGAGGAAGGGTGATCAGAGCTTTGCGCAAGGGCATAAAAATGTAAAGGGTGTGGATAGCATTTCAGTGCCCCTTCAACATGGGAAAACAACAGAGCACCTAGTTAGTAGTAAAAGTTAGAAAAGAAAGATACCAGATGGCATGCATGCATACTTCCCCTGACCCTCTTCCTCTCCCAGTATCCTTTTGGTATGCCAAGATCTCTGTCTCTTCCTTCTCCGCCCTCCCCCAGTGAGGTAGCGTATAAGTTTCCCCTTCATGTTGCAAGGTCTAAAGTCCCTTCCCACTTACGCTCCCCAACTGAAGAAGTTTTTAAAATGGTGATTGAAGGGTATATTTGAAATGCTTGTGCTAGGCATGTTTTATGGAGTTCTACCCAGGCATTAGTACCAGTATTAGCTATGGTTCTGTATATGCTTGGTAAAAACAGTACCTTCTATTTCCTATTCCAACCTAATAACAAGGCTCAGCTAATAGTTCCCAAGGCCCTGGTCATCTGGTAACAGAAAGCTCTTCAAATAAAATGGGCACAGTTGGGCTACAGGAGCTCAGGCAATGGGTTTGGAAAACTGCTTTTCTTTCCATATGGCTTTACCTAAACACTCATGGAAGGATATAATAGGACATCTTAGGGAGGATTCACAAACAAATAACAAGAGATAAAGAGAATGTTTGAAGTGGCATTGAAAGTTTCCTTGGCTTTCATTATTATCTGCATTTTCTCAACTATAATTATCATATTTAATTTCCCTAGAGGATGAGTTATGATCCTGAAAAATGGCATTTTTCTTCTGGAATTAATTTTATTGACAGCAGCTGGTTCAGTGAAATCCTCACACATTTAACCTTTAATGAAGCAAATAATTTGGCCCCAAACCAACTAAATAGGAAGACCTGATTAAATTCTGTGCTTTTTTTGGAGGGGTGTATGTGGAAGGAAAATTGATAAATCATTTTATTAATACAGGGAGTTACCTGGAGACATACAACAACAAGCCTTTACTAAAATAGATCAATGTGTCTTCTGTCACTTAGAGTCTTGGACAGTTGTCTGAGGCACTGAGAACATAAGTCATTTGCCCAGGATCACACAGCCAGTCTGTATCCAAGGTGTGTCTTGAACCCAAATCTTCCTGGCTCTGAGGCCAGCTCCTTCTCTTTACTTTCATCCCTATTATTTTCCAAATGTCTAAATATGCTGAGAATTAGTTTCGTATTTTACCCTCAATTATAGTAGAAATAGTGATGGGCTTAGAACCAGAAGATTGTGATTTGAACAGAACATTTTCTCTAGTCGGGTCTCAGTTTCTTTCTCTCTAAAATGATGGGGTTGAATAACAATATCAGACAACTCAAACCTGGCTTTAACATTTGGGTTTCTGGTGATAACAAGAAACTGTTTTTTCCTGTCCCAGATAGAGGACAAGCTGACCTTAAGATTTATCAGGGCAACTGATCTTTAACAAGAGTTTGTCCCATAGTTAACAGGGACCTTAGTGGATTTCTAGTTCACCCACTCCATAACAGGACAGAAATTCTCTCTATCAAATACTCCACAAGGAGTCAACCAGTCTCAGCATTCAGCTTCTGGACACCTAAACAACCCCCCGTTCCTTCTGTTGATCTTTATAGGGCAGGATTTTCTTATCATCTTGGCTGTTCATCTCTTGGCTGTTCATCATCGCCCCCCTCCTCCTTTTGGATGCTCTTGAGCTTGTCAACATCCTTCCAAGGCTCTTCTGCTGCTGTCTGATCAGAGAGGGCCACGTATACAAAAGAGGCAGTCCCTTAAGTCATTCTGGAAATTTTATATCTATTAATTCAATCTATGACAGCTTTAGCTTTTTGGCTACTACATCTCATTTTTGGTTCATATTTAGCCTGCAGGTCACTAAAACTTCTAGATCCCGTGCCATGCCTCTGTTGACCCCCACCCCTGCGCCCCCGCTTCCCCAGTGGTTGTTTAGTCAAGCTTGCCTTTCTCTCTTATACTTATGTTTTGTTGGTCAGTTTTTCAAGCACGTCTGACTCTTCATGACCTCATCTGGGTTTTCTAGGCAAAGAGGCTGGAGTGATTTGTTATTTTCTTCTCCAGCTCATTTTACAAATGAGGAAACTGAAGCAAACAGGGTGAAGTAACTTTCCCAGAGTCACACAGGTAGTAAGCGTCTGAAGTCAGAGTTAATCTCATGAAGATGAGTATCCCTGATTCCAAGCCCAGTGCTCTATCCCCTGTATCACCTGCCTATCTTATATGTCCTATGCCCTATACATTTGTAGGTTATAATTTTTAAATTCAAATGTAGGACCTTCTATGAGTCCTGTTAAATCTCATCTTGAGGCAGAGGCCAAGTCAAAGTTTTATTTTACGGTGCTTAATAGAACAATGCCACTAATATGACTACTCTTTAGAATGACAAATAGTGTTCTTGATATTCTGAAATTATTTGCAATGGTAAAAACACAAACATGAAATTTGCAAAAAAAATTAAAAAAAAAATTCAGTCCTAACAAGAATTTGATGATCTAAAGCTCTTGTATGGCTCATTTTTTTTCTTCTGTCTTTTCTGCCTCTTGTCTCAGTCACAAGCAGAACCGAGAAGAAAGGGCATAGGAAGACAATGAGTGCCTTTGCAGAAATACATCACTCTGTACCTGTCACTTATCTTTCTCCTCACTGTCTAATAGTGAAAACAGGGAAGTAGCCCTAACAACATCCTTTAGCCCCCTGCAGTGGTTGTAATCAATTACCACAGTGAACAGTGCCTTACCTAGCCCTAATGTGGCCAATTAGATTTACTAATGGATTCAGAAAAAAAAATGCTTCTCAGAATTGCTGGATTCTTTGAAACTGAATTCTTTCTCCAAAGTGTCTAAAAGGAGATCAGAGCACCAGCTGTGGTCCCCTGGAAAACCTATTCTGAACTAAACTGTCATTGTGTGAGTGACCAGAGACAATACATTAAGTAACTCTGAAGGAAACCGGCACGGGAGTCAAATCAAACCAAAAGTTGAGGGTGGGGGGGAGATGAAATCACTATGACATGAAACAAAGAAATGAATATTTGGAAACAAAAAAACAAAACAAGAAATGCACTTAATGTCCAACAGATAGGGAGGCAGATGAGAAAGAAATGGGAGGTAGACAATGATTTCTTGCTAAAATCCCTTAAATGCCCCATGAGATAATGGTATGAGCCTGACACCACCCTGCTGTGCATGGGACATAGCCAGCACAGAATTCAGTTTGCTGGAATCACTTGAAACTCATAAGCCTCAGAAATTTTCTTTGAGGGTCAATTTGCATCATCCTGGTGCTGGCAAGTCCTGCTGGCATTCCTTGCTTCCGATTTAGAGGAAGCTAATTTGGTAACTAATTTCCCATGATTCCATTTATGTGAGTGAGATCTGATTTGTGAAGATAAAGGACCACTGTGAGGTAGGGCGGGGGCTGCCAGATGCCAAGCACATGGGGAGACTATTAACAGTGATAACATTAAGGCTGCTGAGCAGGGCAAGATGCATGTAACTAGCAGCTGGTGCCCAGACCAATTGCAACAAAGATAAGCTGCCCAGGGAGGACCACAGACCTTTTTTAAGGGCAAAACCCATTTGTTAAGGCAGTGATTCAGAAAAGGGGAGTCTAGTCCTAAAGATCTGGGTGTGTTGTTCTTCCACTTCCAAGCCTGAGAATCAGTAGAAAAAGACACATCTGTGACATCTGGGCTTTAAGAAGGGTTTAAAAATCGATCATTTGTTCATTACATAACTTAAAAAAACATTTAACCTGTCTTTACTATATCTCTATGATGTAAAAATAAGCCCTTTTGCAGGAAAGGAATTTTGGGAAACAGAATGAAAATTTTAGTCCCTTAGGGGTGAGAGGAGTAAGCACAGGAAAGGCACAGTTTAAGAGAAGTTTGTTACAAATAACAGTGTCACCAGCAGCGGTGTTTTTAGAAAGCAGCTGATGAGACAGGTCCTTACAGAGGCAGATCTTTGACTGTTTTCCCAAAGTCTGGATCAGATGCCGTCTTATGGCTCCCATCCTTTAACTGATGAGTTTCAGACACCCTCATTACCACATATCGCTGAGATCCTGGAAGAAGATGAAAGGAAAATTTAAAGGCAAATAGCAGGAATGGGAAAGTATCCTGAAGTCAGTTTATTGAGGCTCAGTCAGGCAAGCTGCATTTCTAACACCTTGATTTAAAAATCCCACCTGAACACCCCCAATCTCTCTTACTGGGAGCATCAGGCCTGTGGTCATAGGATGGCTAGGATTGGGTAACTTGAAACACAAGCACAACAATATTTGTTGATTGGATTTTCCACACATTTCATTGTGAGACAAGGAAGACAGGACCATGGAAATCAAGCTTGGATAGGATTTTTTGCAATTTCTAACTTTCCCTCAGTTCATCTTCTTTGAGGGCCTTCTCAGACTCTGCAGAGACAGAAGAGCTTTGGGCAATTTATTTTAGGGGCAAAAATGCCAGAAAATGTGGAATTTTTTGGAGAAGGGTGTGTGGGGGAGGAAAAATTATTCCCATGAATATCCAACAACCACGAGGGAGCCTGTCTGATGAATGAGAATAGGAGACGGGCAGCTTAGAGATGAGGGCATGGAGGAAAGCAAAATTATTTAACCAGACACTAATTCCATAGCCACAACTGTATCCCATTTCTTATTTGTATGTACTCATAAATCAGTATATGGAAAGCAGAAAGGTCAGGTTTGCTAACATGTAAAACAGAGGCTAGCTACAAGCAACAAAGGTTCAAGTTCCCCCACCCCGCACAACTAGTAACTGTTTGTCTGAAGTATTCAGCTCTGGTGGTTCAGCTCAGCTTCCTTCACACACTTGACTAATCCAGAACAATCATGTTAGAAATAAGGCTTGAAAGACTTTCAGAGACCAATTGTTTAGTGGCAAAGGGGAAGGTAAGATGGAAGGTGTGCGCTGCCTTTTTCTGCACTGGATTCTCCTTCCTGCCCCAAGATGCCTTATGACAGCATAAAGACTGGGAAAAGAAAGTGCCTACCTGGCAACTGACGAGGGTAGCCAAGGATGGGGATGGAAATGAGGAAGGCAGATGCTCCAGCCCCCAGGAACCCGATCCACCAGGCCCCAACCCACAAAGGGTTTTCTGTAGTTAGTTCAGTCCTGAGAAAGGGGGGAAAAGAAAAGAAAGTGATGTCTCAAATCATTGTTTATCATAAATCCATAAATGTGACCCTTCTTCACAGACTTTTCTAATGGGATCTGATTAAGCTAAGAAGGTATGGAGTATTGATAAATATATTCTTTATTCTGATTTAAAAAATGAAAGCTGCTCCCATTCCCATGATGCCTGTGAATCTTAGGCTAACACTGGGAAGGTGCCCTAGAAGTCATATAGTATAACCCTGTCGTTTTACTAATAAAGACACTGATGTCCAGAGAGGTTAAATTACTTCTCTAAGGTCACATTTTGGTAGAAAGTGATTGAAGTGGGATATGAAGCCAGGTCCACTGACTCCAAATTCACTACTCTTTCTGGGGAAGCCCACTGCTTCTGTTATAGTACAGTTCATAAAGCCCTTTTCACAACCCTGTGAGGTAGGTTGTATAAGGATCATCATCCCCATTTTATACATGAGGGAATATTGATGGGAACAATATAGATAGGTAGATAGGTAGGTAAGTAGATAGATAGGCAGGTAGACAGAAGGAGAAAGCATCAATTAAGTGCTTACTATGTTTCAGCATGGTGCTAAGTGGTGGGAATACCAATACAGGCAAGCAAGATGGTCCCTGCCCTCAAGAAGCTTTTATTCTTTGGTATTTTCTTTAACTCTTGATACATTTAATGTTTTGTCCTTCCATTTATACTCTCATAAATTACAAAGCAGGTTCACTTCACAAAATAAAACCATTTCCGGATAACTTTTTTTATGACAGTATCAAGAATTACATATGCTATAGCAAAGCTGGAAAGTCATGGGAAAGTCCAAGAGTAGAAATGCTACCCTCAAACACTCGCCCACACCCACACCCACATATACTGTGCAATTGTGCTGTCCAGGCCCATAGCCCTTGTGACTCCTCCCTATTTTAGAGGACACAAAAATGCACTCTTCCCCCTCCTCCTCCTCCTCTTCTGCCTCTCTCTACTTCACTTTGCACCAATGAAATATCAATATCAATGAAATATCAATGCTTTTCGAGATCATTCAGAGGAGTTAAAATTACATGATTCAGCTAATCAGGGGGAAAGATAAAAAAAAAACAACATAAACCAATAACGATCTGGGAGGGTGGTGATTTGAGTATATTTGTAAGATTTTGTCTGGGTGGAAATTTAGGTGCAAAGAGGCATATTAAGAAAACAGATGAACAACATAAAGAAAACAGAACCTGTCATAGGATAAGATTAAATAATCAACTACAGATCAGCAAGAAGCTTATATTCTAATGGGGAAAAGACTCCACATAATGGAGATCTGGAAAAGAGAGAGGTATGTGCAGTGGCATGGCAGGGAGCAACCCAGGCTTTGCCCAAAGTCACACAGCTATTCAGGGATGAAGAGCTGGGTTTCAAACTCAGTGCTCCAAGGACTTCATCATTCTTTCCACCACACCATGTGGCCTTTGAAGCAATTCTAATGATGGATTTGGGCACCATGCTTTCCAGCTAATGTGCCTAGTTCTAAGGATCAGTGCAAAGACCACAGTAAGCTGATCTCTCTCCAAAATAATCATAACGGGCCCCACAGATACAGGCTTCCTATTTTGAGGTCTAGGATCAGCAGGCGTTCCATGGACGAGCAAGTGTAGTGTATCCTATCCCCGAGCCATTAAAACTAAAACAGTTCAAATGAGATGAACAGATTGCATATCTGGGGCCTCATAAAATTTTCTAAGTGGGAGCAGAGAGGTTCAACTAGAACCAAATGGAAGCTTGCAGCAAAAGCATCTTTACAAGTTTAGGTGTAACAACACATACAAAGATAATTTTTTTTTCTAGCTGCAAATGTAAATAAGAAGAAAATGATTTGGGGGAATTTTAGTCTAATTGGCAATTCAGCTCCACTGTGGAAACTATTCATATTAAAGTTAGAGTTGGAGGAACTTTAGAGGTCATCTTGTCTAACTCCTTTATTTTACAGATGAAGAAACTGCGGCCCAGAGAAGTTAAATGACTGGCCCCAGATTTGTTGTTGCTGTTCAGTCATTTCAGTCATGTCCGATTCTTTGTGACCCTATTTGGAGTTTTCTTGCCAGAGATGCTGATGTGGTTTTTCATTTACTTCAGCTCATTTTACTGATGCGTAAACTGAGACAAAAAAGGTTAAGTGACTTGCCTAGGGTCACACAGCTAGTAAATATCTGAAACAGATTTGAACTCAGGTCTTTCTGACTCTGAATCTGACACTGTATATACTTTACCACATTGCCTCTATTTCTAGGTTCTGACTGGTAAGAACCCTAGAACTGAGTCTTGTAAGAACCCTAGGAAACTGAGTCACAAGATAAGATAACAGGAGATCTCTGGCCTGTTACAGAGGAGGAAAATGAGAAGAATGACTTATGGCCTAGGGAGTCAAATCTTTAGGGCTAGGAAAGATGTTAGAAATCACTTACTATGACTCCCTCAAATATTGTAGGCTGCCCACACATACCCAGTCTTCTGGAATCCCCTAAAAGAAATTTGGAGCAATGGAGCAGACAAGAAAACTTTTGGGGAAGAAAAGATCTAGTTTACATGGGCAAGATGAGGGTTTAGCTTTTGCAGAGCTTTTAAGGGCATCTACAAGTTTTCTAGACCAGGAACATCACTGTAATGCCTCCTATTTTACTGTTTCCAGAAGAATGTGAAAAGAGTAAAGGAGAAATTAAAGGAGTAAAAGAGTAAAGGAGAAATTAAATAAAGGCGAAGTTCCAGTTGCAGCAAGGGTTTTGTGAAGCATCCACCACACATTTTTGGTGCATATGATAATAGCAACATTTGATATACCTATTCTTCAACATGTAGCAAGATATTGGAATTTGTAACAGCTGTAAAGCTTTAGAAAGAACAAGGACAAGGAAGTCCATCTGTGGAAAGATTTCAAGGTGTGGAAATGCCTGAAATGAGGCTCATAAATATAAAATAAATCCAACTAGACATCTCGGAAAAGGAAGATTAGTAAATATAATGAGGGAAAATGTTAGTAGCTCACTTGAAAGAAATGGAGTTTGGTAATTGCAAATAACAAGTAACAACAAAATCAAAGGAAAATTTCAATCATTATGAGAAAGGCTTCCTTCTCCCTCCCCCACTTTTGGGGTCTTATAGTATTAAGGACTCCTACTGTGGAAAATCAGTTAATTCTTGATGATTAAATGATGCTGTTATGTAATTGCCTGTAATCAATGGTCTTAAAAGAGTGGCTTAGGGAACTATGTTAAGTGATTTGCTTATGCTCACATAACTAGTAGGTGTCAAAGGCAGGATTTGGATCCAGGTCTTCCTGATCCTAAAATTGATACCCAATTACAATGCCATGCTGTCTCTCATGTTTCCTTTTTTTTTTTTTTTTTCTGGTTAGGATTTCCATAGTTCTGCCCTTTCCCTCCACACACCTCTCCACAGAGATAAAAACAAACCAACTAGTCAACAAGAGAAGAATGTAAAAAAAAATGAAATTTGAATTTCAAGTAAAAAATTGGAAAGTCAATTACCTACTAAAAAATGGCTTTATCAGCAGAATCTCTCTTTCCAAAGAACTCTTAGATTATGTTCCAGTACCACTATTGGGAGGGCATTTAAACTCTCTGGCTCCCATTCGTGATGTCCTACCGTAAGTTTTTCTTCACTGTGAGCAATGGTAAGCAACTGTGAATCTTAGCCATTACCTATTTTATTATTGAAAAAAAAATAGAATGTAATTTATGGAACTAGAACTTCTTGGCAAACAACATGTACATTGTTTGCATTAAAAGAAAAGCTTTACCATCAATTGGGGAAATGGCTGAACAAGTTGTGGTATATGAATGTAATGGAATACTATTGTGTAATAGGAAATGATGAGCAGATAAACTTCAGAAAAATCTGGAAAGACTTATATGAACTGATGCTGAGTGAAATGAGCAGAACATTGTGAACAGTAACAGGAACAATTGTGTGATGATCAACTATGAATGACCCAGCTCTTCTCAGTAATACAATGATCCAAGACAATTTCAAAGGACTCATGATTGAAAATGCTATCCACATCCAGAGAAAGAGCTATGAACTCTGAATGCAGACTATTTTCATTTTCTTCATTTTTTCCTCTTTTTTCCTTCTGTTCTGTTTCTTCTTTCACAATACAATGAATATAGAAATACGTTTTACATGATTGCACACATATAATATACATCAAATTGCTTACCATTTGGGGGGGGTAGGGAGAAAAATTTGGAACTCATATTTTTAAAAACTGAATGTTAAGATTGTCTTTACATGTAATTGGAAAAAATGAAAGCTTTATAATTTCTGAGAAAGTATGACTAAACAGTAGTTTGTCTGGAAAGAAAGGTGCGGGAGTATTAGTATACTGTAAGCTCAATATAAGTATACAGTGTCATTTTTTTAGTCAAAATAATAGCTAGCATTTAGAAATACTATACCATTTTTTCTCACATCAACTCTGAGAAATAGGTGCTATAATCATCTCCATTTTGCTGATGAAAAAACTGGGACAGACAAAAGTCGACTGATCTGTCCAGGGTCACACAACTAGAAAGCAAGGCATGATTTGAACCTGGGCCTACTTGATTCCAGGTTCAGCACTTCCATTGCATCATCTTTGACTGCATGAAAATCAACTAAGGATTTATTAAGTGCTGATTGTATGCCAGGCACTGAGCAAGCTCTTGGGACAGGAAGTGACAAAAAGACCAAAAAAAAAAAATGAAATCATCCCTGATCTCAGGAAGCTTACATTATATTGAGAGAACAATAAGGTAGACAGAATAAATACAAAATAAATGGAAGGTATTTAAACTAGAAAGTAGGTGGTAGAGAGAAATTATCAGCAGTTGGGGGGATCAGGAAAGGTTTCCTACAGAAGATGGGAAGTGAGAGATTCTATGAAGCAGAGGTCAGGATGGTGGGCATTCCATGCAGGGAGTAAGGACAATACAAAGGCATAGAGAGAGGAGATAGAATGTGTGAAAGTTTGGAAAGAGCTTTAAAAGCCAAAATATGAAGCTTATACTTCATCTGAAGGCCAGTAGGGTGCCAATAGAGCTTATTGAATAGGAGACTGACATGGCTAGAGCTGTGCTTAAGACAAATTAGTTTTGGCATCTGTGTTAAGGCTGGATTGAAATGGGGGAAGAAGAAGCAGGGAAACTAATTAGGAGGTCATTGCTAGAGTCCAGGCAAGAAGAGACAAGAACTTGAAATAAGATGGTGGCTACATGTGTAGAGAGAAGGGGTAAGATGTGCTAGATTAAAAGTATTTAGAAGTATTGTGGAGTTAGAAGGTATTAGAAGGTTGTGGAGTTAGAACCAATTAATTTGGTAACTGATTGGATCTATAGAATGAAAGAGAGTGAGGAGTCAAAGTTTAATGCTTAGGTTATGAATCTGGGAGACTAGGTGATGCCATTGACAGAAATAGTCAAGTTTGGAAGGAGGGAGGCTTGTGGAGAAAGATGTGGTCAGTTTTGGACTGGAAGTGGAAAGAGACTAGGACTAGGGAGATGATAGGAAATGGCAAACCAGTTCTGAATCTTTGCCAAGAAAACCCTAAATAGATCACTAAGAGTGAGATGTGACAGAAACAACTGAATAGCAACAGTCCCACTCTATTCTATCCTGGTCAGTGTTCAGTTCTGGCTGTCGACTTTTAGGAAGAATATTGATAAATCAGAAATCATTCCAAGAAGGGCAACCAGGATAATGAAATTGAGATCATATCAGATGAGGATGTTCTGAAGGAAATGGAGATTCTTAGGCTTGAAGAAGAGTAGATTAAAGAGTCCTCCTCAAGTATTACCGTAAAAGGGTTGTCACATTATGGGAGGCATAGATCTGTGGCCCCACAGGACAGAAATAGATGCACTGAGTAGAAGCTGCAAAGGGACATAATATAAGGAATCTTCCTAACCATTGGATCTGTCCAAAAGGAGAATGAGTTTGGTAGGAATTGGGTTCTCCTTCTCATTGGAGGTCACGTAACAACTAGATGTTCATATACCAGTTATGTTACAAGGGATGTATTAGCTCAGGTATAGATTTGACTTGGAAGTGTGCTGAAATAAGTTCAGGCTGGCTCTTGGGACTGATTGATTGCTCAGTTTTCAGGGTGAGCATTTACACCTCAGAAATCGGCAAATGCTACAAATCAGGGCTTGATGTATTATTCTGTTAATTGTTTACACTTAAGGTGATGGAGAAAATGGTAATAATGGAGATTAAACTTTTGAATGTGTTACAGGCACAATTTTTGGAGAGCCAATTATTAAACATTTACCAGGACACCACAGGCTGGGCTACATAGTCTCTGGGGTCTCTTAGATCTGCAGAGACTTTCTCTAGAGACTTCTAGCTGCTTTGTGGAGCACTGCAGGATATGACTGATATGATCCACTGATCTGACTGCATTAGGTGCTTTCAGAATCCAAACCATGTTAAATGACCCTGACAGTCTGTCCCCTCTCAACACTCCCCTAGCAAGTGTGTACATGGTATGATGTGAGCCCTTTCTTATTCACACAAAGAATCATAGCTCTAAAGCTGAAAGGACCTTAGAATGGGACCAACACCCTGATTTTATCAAGTCAGCTAGGGGGCACAGGGCATAGAATGCCAGACTTGGAGTCAGTAAGACCTGAGTTCAAATCCTGCTTCAGACACTCAAAACTGTGTGACCCTGGGCAAGTGAATTTACTTTTCTCAGACTCAGTTTCTTCATTTGCAAAATAGATATCATAATAGGACCTACCACACAAGTTGTTGTGAGGATAAAAAGAGAATATATGTATATATATGCACACACACACCTGCAAATTTTCAAGTTCAATATAAATCCTTGCTATTTTATATTAATTATATCATCAATATGCTAATTTTAAATTAAAAGGATAAATAATATTAAAAATAATATTAAGCATTTATATAAAGGGAAGGGTAGTTATAGCTGTTAGGAGAATATTATGAATACTAACAATTACTATGATTAATTTTGCCCAAGGTCACAAGGATATTAACTGGGGCAGGGCAGGGATTAAAACTCAAATCTTAATTCTTTTCCTTTGTGTGAGGGGTCTGTGAGGAGAGGACTGGAGGGGCCTATCTCATGTGCAAAATGTATCCCTTCATCCCTAGATCTAGAACAGCCTTGGGACTCAGGCAGGTGCAGGGCAAGATGACCTCTGAGTCCTAGGATCCCAAGGCTCCTGTGGGGTGTTTGATCAGAGTCACTGCAGATACTCTCCTATCAAACTATAATTAGGGTTGGAAACCACCTTCAGCAAAGGATATGCAAATAAACCTGGTGCCGCATAGGAAAAATCATCATGTTTTCTTCCATTAGAATCAGTCATGGCATCATGGATAAATATCTGGCCTCAGGATCAAGAAACACCTGGGTTCAAATCCTCCTTCTGGCACATACTTTCTGTGTAACCCAGGGCAAGCCACCTAAATCTCCCAAGTGTCCTCAACCAATCTCTAAGACTAAGTTACAAAGAAGCCAAAGTAAGTTGGCTGAGGGAGTTTCCCCACTCTGAGTTCTTAACACCAAAGAAATAACAGGTGTAATCCCCCCAAAAGGTTTCCTCCACATAATTAAGAATCAAACGTGTCTTTGAGCCCGAACAGAACAAACCGATTTATGTCTACTTACGGTCTGCCAATTTCAGTGTAAATGTTCAGCAGTGCTCCTCCAATCAGGTAACCCGCTGCAGGGCCAAGAATGGCAGCTGTATAGAAAATGGCTGTTAACAAACAAACAAAACAGATCAGTTAGATTGAGGGAATGCATACTTTCCTTAAATGGGTTGCCCAGATTGTCCTGGATAGCCCTGCTTTGTTACCACAATATAACCCCAGAAACTGTTCCCCCTAGACTAAAGCTCTGAATACCACAGTTTTGACAAGCCTGAGGTATAGTCTCTTTCTTACTTAGGGACTAGCAAGTCTTTGGGAGGGAAGTGGGGGGATGGGGGAAGGAGCCAACATACATGATATAGTAGAAAGAGCATTGAATAGGGAGGCAGGAGACCTGGGTTCAAGTCTTGGCTCTGCTGATCAGGATCATAGACTTTTAGATGAGGAAGGGATCTCAGATCATCCACTTAAGGGAGCTAGTGGATAGTGTACTGGGCCTAGTCAAGAAGACCTGAGTTCAGATCTGACCTCAGATACTTGCTAGCTATGTGACTGTGGATAAGTCACCTAACTTCTGCTTTCTTCAGTTTCCTTATCTATTAAATGGGCATAATAATAACACCTCCCTCCCTGGGTTGTTGGGAGGATCAAATAAGGTAATATTTGTAAAGTGCCTAGCACAAATATTTCCTTCCTTCCTTCTTTTCTCCCTTCCTTCATTTTATGAATAACAAACGGTGTCTCTAGAGTTAGTAGATACCTTCACTGAAAGTCTCTGAACAAAAGCTGGATGACAGTTTGTTGGGTATAAAGTAGACGGGATTCTGATTTGGATACAGCCTAGGCCAGATAGTCTGTGAGGCTTTAGGAAATCTCTTTATGATATGTAGATTTATTTTACAAAGATATTTTCTTGGTTATAGGCTATAATACAAAGAAACAGATTTTGAACTTCATCTGGAATATTCATTCCATGAAAATGTTGTCTTGGTAAACATTTTTGGGGAAAGAGTTGCATAGTGTGGTTCAGGATTTGGAATTGATAATCTAAGTTCAAATCTTTGCTCTACCCTGTGTGACCCTGGGCAAGTCACATAATTTCTCTGAGTTTCAGTTTCTTCAACTCAAAGATGAGGGTAGTTGTATTAGATGGCTCTAAATCTATGGTCCTCTGAATGCGAAGCTGGGTCATATATATCTCAACATTTCCCTCACCTATATAGATCTGGGAATAGTTTCACGAGGAATAATGATGAAATAGCCTTAAGCTTTAACTCCTAGATGATGGATAGATAGACATACCCACCAATCAAGTGGGGTCATTAAATCACAGGAGACTGATTGAAGTCCTTTTGGTCAATGATTGGGGGGGGGGGGACACAAAGTTCTGCATTAACACTTGTCTCTGGTTTCATGCATGAATTAACCTTGCAACTTTTTCTGAATGAGATTATGAATTCTCTATTGACTCATCGCTGAAATAAATTTATCTAAATTACTCAGCTGAGCATTGTAACTAGAAATCTGACACAAATGCTAGACTGGAATTCTTCTGTGTCTGGCATATCAATGACTCAATTCATCTGAAGCTGGATTCAGCTGTTTGAAAAATTTAAAATCCCAATAATAACATCTCCAGTTTACTCTTTGAAAGAAATAGAAGTTTCAAAATTCTCTCAGCATTAATAGTGTCATGCTCTACTTTCTATATAAAGGTGAAATTACAAAGTTACTTAGAACATGTGCTCTGCATTATTTCATTAATGGCAATGACTTTGTACTATGTTTAGTTTTAGTGACCATGATGTGCTTTCTTCAAATTACATGTTTATGGGGGTCTAGAAGGGCAAGGGAGAGAACTGAATAGATGACTTATTTCATGGGCACACTTCATGCATTTCCTCATGCACTAATTCAGAAAAACCTTTGCCCCCTTGCCATTTTACTTATAAAAATAGTTTCTACAATTCTCACCTATGAATAGAGATAGAGAAAAATCTCTCATTTACACACACACACATACACACACACAGCGTGCTGGTAAATGTTGAACAACCAGCTCTCTGTAAAAAAAAAAAAATATATATATATATATACATATATATATGTATGTATGCCACATTTTAAAAGTTTAATTTGCATTATTAACATTTTCTCCATCATTTTCTTAAGTCTAGACAATCAACAAAACAATAAAAACAACAAAACCCTGATTAAAAGAATTTTGCCACTTTCTGAGACATAAATTAATGCACACATTGAAAATTTAATTACTGCCTCTCAAGAACCAGTACAAGCTCACTCCAGCAGTCATATATATGTACACATATGTATATGAATATGCATGTCATGCTGTCTCTTATGTATGTTACACACACACACACCTATACAATCTTATATATAGATAAGAGGCAAGTGAAACAATGGATAGAGCACCAGTCTCAGAATCAGGACAACCTGGCTTCAAGTCCTTCCTTTGATATTTACATACCGGTTGTGTGACCTTAGGCAAATCACTTAATTTCTCAGTGCCCCAGAAAACTTCCTAAAACTAATCTGCATTGATAGAGGGAGTTTCCTTGATGGGAGTTCCTTACACCCATGAACTCACAAGTCAGTCCAAATACATATACTTCTGACTTGTTTGGGTAGAGAGAGTATCGTACTAGAAATTCCCTACATCAATTAAATCAGAGGTCTGGAAATAAAAGTTCTGGGAAAGTCCCTATGTAAAAACTTTCTATACCAATTTGGTTCAATAATTTATCTTGAACATATGATGTTAGGGAATTGCCTGGGGCAACAAGAACATAAAAAGTGACTTGCCCATGGTCTCTCAGCTAGTATGTGGCAGAGAAAAGATTTAAACTCAGGGCTTCTTTTTTTTTTTGCTTGGGGGGAAGGCAGGGCAATTGGGGTTAAGTGACTTGCCCAAAGTCACACGGCTAGTAAGTGTTAAGTGTCTGAGGCCACATTTGAACTCAGGTCCTCCAGATTCCAGGACCGGTACTCTATTCACTGTGCCACCCAGCTGCCCCTCAGGGCTTCTTGACTTGAAGGTCCATGGACCTTCAAGGAGTCCATGTAGAGATTTCAGGGAATCCATGAATTTAAACAAGAAAATAATTACATCTTTTATCTTAATTCACCTCTAACCAACATTGAGTGTTTCTTTTAATTTTTTAAAAACATTATTCTGAGAAGGGGTCTAAAGTTTTAACCAGGCTGTGCCATGAATCCCAGATACAAAAAGGTTAAGAACCTTTGCACTTTACAATGTAGATTTCCTATCCACATGAAAACCTTAAAAAGGACACAACCCTGTTTCAAGATGACTATATTTTTTTCTATTATATAGGAAACTTAGATAATGAATCTTTTTTTTAGAATTCTACTCTTACCCATCCCCCTCAACACACACACAGACACAGACACACATATACACACCCCTTAAAAATTTTTAAACCCAATATATCTCTTGCCTATCCCTTTTTTCCTCTCATTGGTCAATTCTCTTACTATCAGAATGAACTTGATCCTTAATTGAATCAAAATGATGACTTGTTAGCAGGTCTTGTCTCTGCAAAGCACAACATTTTGCTAGTTGAACACACAGGCATACACATTTTTATAGCATCCCATTTGGGGATAGTTGATTTTCCATTCTAACATGCACCATTAAATACATACCATGTGTATTTAATAACCAAAAGAAAGATTTTCATAGATAGGCAATTACACTTACCAATATAGACTGGAGAGTAGTTTGACTTGACATTTTCGTCGAGATAGGTCACTCCCAGAGTGTACAGCGGTGTTGCACCAATCCCATGAAGGAATTGCCCAAGCATGAAGACAAACCTGTAGTTGGAGAGACTTGAGGTACTTTCTGTACAGGATATATTTTGATTTGAGCCACATGTTCCAAACTCTTCTTTGAAGTTTGCTTCGTAATGACCAGTGGTAAACTGAGGCAAAGCAAAGACAAGGGAGCCAAGTCCCATTACCAATACCCCCCACCCAAGCCACCTAGGTTTATGTCCAGTGCCTCCAAAGTAGCTGACGAAGGTCAGACATACACAAGCTGCTATGTCATATGAACTGGCAATAAGCCCGCTCTGGTAACTGTGGAGATCATAGCGACGTTCTATGGAGGTGATGACGGTGTTGATGAAACCGTTCACTGTCATTCCCTGCAGAAAGGAGGCCATGCAGAGGAAAAAGAGTATTCCTTTGGGTGTATTAAAAAATTGTAAACAATCAGGGGTGAAAGCACCCCAGCCACAGGCAATGTTTTTTCCCTCTGAAGACACATATTTGACTTCTTCACTACAGGGACTAGATTTGCCAGATGTGGCATTGCAGAGGGGCTGCATGCAGGAGTCTAAAGGACTGTTAGCATTTGAAAGTACAGTGCCATTGCTAAAAGGTGTGTGACATAGCTCTTTGGTGCCCAGAGAGTCAATGTCAAATCCATTCTCAACTGGAGTGGGTACGCTGGAAAAGACAAATGACTGGGTTGAAATGAAGGTGTTTTCTCCCCTTGGATTTTGTGGCATTTCCATCAACAAAGGGATCCAGGCTTCAGTGCTCACAACAGTCTGCAAATGATTTGATTTCCAGAGTTTCAAGTAAAAAAAAGGTGACAATAATAGGAATGGTTAATCTTTAAGCCTCTGATCTGTGTACTTCTGAACGTGCTTCATCCTGTAAAAAGAATATTAAATTAGTGGATTCCAAACTTATCTTTGTGTGGATCTGTATTTCAGTCATTCCCCATCCCCATCTCCAACTAATGGCCATGGTTGCTAAAGTGCTACAATTGGTGGCCAAACCATTAGGCCAACTGCTGAGTCCCACTTGGCCCTGAAGTTGAATTACTCCTGTTGTTTCTATGTACATTTTGGGTAGAAACAAGAGGAGAGATGGAGAAAGGAAACAATGGAAAGAAATTTTTCAAATTTAGATGATATTGGAACAGAACACGAGATACTTCAGCTTACAATTCGTATGTCCCGAATCACAGAAAATGGACAAAGTAGGCAAAGTACCTTGTTGATTTTTCACTATCAGTCAGTTTGAAAACACCAAATACTCTGTGGGGCACAAAATGTGCTGCCACTAAGAACATGGAACTAATTCCCCTAATGAAAATGTTGAACCTCAGCAGGATGGGTTTAGTTCAGTGACAAGATCTCTACCCTCCTACCCCTGGAAATGAACTTGGGTCTTTAAAAAAGTTTCCATTTGCATAAACAACAGTGTTTGGCTAGAACCTTTTGGGACCTCTTCCACCCTGCAGTAAAGTCTCCTTCTGAGGACTCATCATGATGAAAGATGATGATGATCCTGGGATCTGAAGGGTTGCAAGCTCTAGCAAGTCCTACCAAATTAGAAGGTCTTCAGGCACAGGCCCAGTGACAGACTGTGTGTATACATTATCCAGGGACCAACTAGCAAGTTGAAGAGAAATTGGCTACAGTCAGCCAATCAATTGACAAGTATTCATTAAGCATCTACTGTGGGCCAAGCACTATGCTGGGTCTGGGAATACAAAGTTAAAAAAATGAAAGTCTCTAGCCTCAAGGAACCGACATCCTATTGAAGAGACAGCATGTACATGTATGTCTGTTAAAATGTATACAAAATAAATAAAAGATCAGTTTGTCACAGACTGATGAGCCAGGGGTAGGTCAGAGATAGTGAGACAACAGTAGCTAGAGGTCTCAGGTAGTACTTGACCCTCAGAGAGAGTTAAGGATTCAGGACAAAAGTGAGAAAGGAGTGCATTGGAGGCATGGAGCAAAATGGGGTTGGGGTGTGTGGAGAGATCTTGCAAAAAAAGAAAAGAGATGAGAGGTGGAATGTTTCGTGCGATGAACAGCAAGAATGCCAGTTTAGCTAGACAGTAGAATATAAAGAAGGGGGGAAGGTGTAATAAGCCAATTCTGCTTAACCACTTTAAAACCTATCTCCTTACTTATGGAGGTATAAAGATCTGAAGGGATGAAAGGATTTCCCTTATGCATGAAAATCACAGATCTCTGAAATATTAAAGCATCTAAGAGATCACAGAACCCAAGATCACAGAGGTAGAAAGTTTGCAATTGATTTTCCTACGTGTGGTCAACTTTGCCAAATTATGTCAATCAGCCAGACTGCCAGATCAGGTCATTCTACTCAGAAATTTACTAACAGGCCCCAAATAATTCACTCACTAATGAAAGTGACTTATCTGTGCTAAGGAAATCGCTTCTGCAGAAGCAGAATTGGTCTCAATATGTGATGAATTTCCACACAGTTAAAAGGATCCAAACAACTTCTTCTAAAAGCAACTTCATGAATAAATTCAAGAGTGGGGAAGGTCTAACATACTCCACCTTCCTGAAAATTTCCACAGCCCCACCTCTACTTACCAGTTCCCCTTTTTACCCCACCCCGGTGACTTCAACCTCCATGAGACAATTGCTGCACTCTTATGCTTATTTTTTCCACTCAAAAAACAAAGATGCCAAATGGAGAAAGCTTTGTCTTTGGATGACGCACAGAATTAAAAAGCTGTGTTAGAATGGCAGATTCCTTCCTGCCTTGTGTATATTTAACACTGGAAAAATTCAATAACTATTGAGGGTGTGTTTTGGTACACTGCCTTTCTCATTCATGTGTATTATATACGAATATATACACATATATGTATATATAGACACATACACACATGTATATATAGACACAGATATATGCACACATATGTATATATAGAGACAACACATACATATATATGCATCTACACTCACTCATATATGTATAAAATAAATATATAAGTAGCTAATCTATCTGTGGTATAGGGAATTTCTACACTGCGAGATCCCTGCATTAAAGAAATTAATTTTGGACTCCCCATCTCTCTAAACGATCACACACACGTATGTGTGTGTGTGTGGTCTGATCTTAAAGATAGATTTGGCTGTAGGTAATACAGCTTAAAACAATGATATTTCAGGAAGCATGATGTCATGGAAAGAACAGTCAACTAGAAGGTAAAAAACAGGTTCAAATCTCTGTTCTTTCACTTAATGGCCTTATGACCTGGGGCAAGTCACAACCTTTCAGTCTCAGTTACCTCATCCTTAAAATAGAGGAAAATACTTAATAGTACCTACCTCACAGGGTTGTGTTGAAGGTCCATTGTAACCTTAAACATGATTTACTAAATATGTATTGCTTTGTAACCTTAAAGTGCTATTAAATGTTATTATTAATGATCAACTAAATGTCTAATAATAGGATTAAAGCATATAGAGCTCAGTCATCTAGTCCAACTAGCTCTCTTATAAAGAAACGGAGGCCTTGAGAGATGAAGTAACTTATTCAAAGCCACACAAGAACAAGTAGCAGAATTGGGATTTTGACCTAAGTCCTCTGACCCTGAACCAAGTCCTCCTTCTACTTTATCACAGAGAAATACTTTGTCCAGTAATGTCTGGAGACTCACAATAAAAGCATTTTTTAAAAGCAGTAGCTATTTAAGCAATTAATAAAGGCATGAAATACTAAGTGGCAATTCTCTTCTGAAAACTTCTAAACAATATATAGGTCAAATAAATGAACAAATGTATACTGTGTGCAGAGTATTTTGCTGGGTGATTAAGGAGATAGAAAGTTAAGATAAGATGAGGTCCTTGTCCTCATAGACTTTCTAGTCTAGTGGTTACTTCCGGCCAGCAATCCCCAGGGTCTTCCCCTCCCAGTTTGATTGATTGATTTTTAATTAAAAGGGCCACCCCTCTACTCACTCCTTAAGGAGGCCTATTCACTGAATATGAGTTACCTCACTCAAAGTGAGAATCTGAAAAGATCTTAGTTTAAAAAGGTCAGGGTCTCCCATGGCATCCTGGGTCATCTCCAGTCATCCTGATGAATATCTGGCCACTGGACCCAGATGGTTCTAGAAAAGAAAGTGAGGTTGGTGACCTTGCACAGCCCTCCCTCTCTCCCTCCCTCAAATCAAAGTCATTTGCAAGTCATGTCATCATTCCCTGATGTCATGGTCCTCTTCGGGAAGGAAGGACAAACACAAGTCTACTGGGGCAGATAAAACCCAAACATTCAGATGGAGTCAGAAGGCTTGGTTTTGTGTCCTGGCTCTGCCGCTTACTCTTTTTATGACCCCGATGAAACTTCCACTTCTCTCCCTCATTTTCTTCACCCTTAAGATAAGTGTTTTGAAATAGATAATCTCTGATGTGATTTCTGGCCAAATTCCTTCATTTTAATATGCATTATCATATTTTAAGTAAATTAGAAAAATTGTAAAAAAAAAAGTGAAATTTGAGGGAAATCATCATATTTACTGTCAGGGTAGAAGGAGACAATGCATATCATATGCTTATTGGTTAAACATTTCAATACTGGTTGAGTCCTTCCAGAGTCCTTTCATATGGCTTCTGGGTCCTGAGAATATATTTACTCTTATTCCCTTATCCTCAAATGCCTTCTTTCTCATCATGTCATTTCCCAGCTAAATAAGCTCCAATAGCTCCTCTTAACCTCTATGATCAAATGCAGACTCTTCTTCCAATTTAGTTTCCTAGGGCTTACCAGAGTCTACCCACACTAGCCTTCTTGCTGTTCTTCCTGTGTTATCATCACACCTCCCACTTCTGTAGTTTGCTCAGGCCAAGGCTATTGCACAGACCTGCAATGCACTCCCCCCTCTACTCCATGCCTTAGAATCTCTGGGTTTCTTCAAAACCAGGCTTAAATGCAGCTTCTTATAGGAGCCCCCCTCCCACAGCTGCTAGTACCTCCCTCACAAAATCATCTTCTCTTTTTAAAATATATTTATATGTACACATTATTTCCCCTGGTAGGTTCTATCTTCTTTGGGGCTTACATAGCATTCGCCTTTGCCTTTGGATTCTCAGGACCAAGCACAGCGCCTGGCCCATAGTACCCGCTTCATAAATGCTTGTTGATCGATTCAGGAACCTAAGTGTGTATGGACATGGACTAGTCTGGATGACTGGATTTTTGTCACCATTGCTTCCTTTTCTAGATATTCACTATCCCTTTAATAATACATTCTGGGAGTTTTCTAGGAATCAAAGTTGAGCTCACTGGCCTATAGCTTCCCAATTCTACCCTCCTTTCTTTTTTGAAGACTGGAAAACATTTGCCTTTTTTTTCAGTCTTGTGGCACCTGTTGTGCTCTCTATAATGTTTCTTTTACAATAAACATTTTATTAATATCTTTTTTTCACTTATCATCATTCCTGAATATATTTCTCCCTCTTCCTTACCCGATAAGCTTTCCCTTGGTAAAAAATAAAGAAAAAAAAAAGAAAAGGGGCAGCTAGGTGGAACAGTGAATAGAGCACTGGCCCTGAAGTCAGGAGGACCTGAGTTCAAATCCAGCTTCAGACACTTGACATTTAACTAGTCTTGTGACCCTTGGCAAGTCACTTAACCCCAATTGCCTTGCCTTCCTCCCTCCAGGAAAGGAAGAAAAACAGAAAGAGAGTGAGAGAGAGAGAGAGAGAGAGAGAGAGAGAGAGAGAGAGAGAGAGAGAGAGAGAGAAGGGGGGGAAAATTAGCAAAACCCACTAAAACATCAACCGAGCCTAAAACTCAAGCAACATTTTATACCCATAGTCACCAATCCATTGAAAAGAAGGGAGGGAGGCTAATTTTTTAATCTCTTTTCTAGGGCCAAGTTTTTTCCTGATTAGCATTGTACAGTACTTGTTACAGTCATTTTTCTCTACAATTAGCATTTCGTCTGGCACATAGTAGGTGCTTAATAAATGCTTGATTGATTGACCATCTTTCAAAGATGCTGAAACGTGGCTCAGTAAATAGATTGTGGCCTTAGAGAGTTAAGGTAGGAGAGAATAAAATACTTTGAACAAGCTTCTTTGTGAGTATTAATGGAGCACTTGGAGGAAAAAAAAAAGTACCTTTATACTCAGAGCTAATTTATCTTGTGATGTTTTACTTTCCTATTTGCAAAATACCTGTAACCAAACTAAGAACTAGCATGCTGAGGCAGCCAGGTATCACAGCAAGTAAGAGCACCGGCCCCAGTGTCAGGATGACCTGGGGATCGAATCCGGGTCAGATACTTAGCACCACACCCAGAAATAACTGGCTGTGTAACCTTGAGCAAGTTACTTAACCCCAATTGCTTTAAAAAAAAAAAAAGAAAAAGAACTAGCATGCTAACTAAGGTGGATGAGACCTTTAAGAACCATATGGTTTAAGAGAAGAGTGTCATTATTTCTTTGCAGTGAGAATATATATGGCAGCCCTAATTTTAGCCTTTTGGGAAATCTGGCAGAGCATCCTCTCCTCTGATCATGTCTGAGGTTCAAAAACAGCTTCAAATCCTCACAAGAAGTTTCCCCTTTTGGAATGATTAAATTTCAGAGCTGCAGAGCTATTCTCAGGTAGTCAGTAAAACCCCTTCATTCTAACTAATTAGGTTGATTGGGTGAGACCATTTCCCAGAAACAGCTGGAGGATAGAGACAGGTGGGTCCAATTTAAGTGGCACTCCTTGGCAAGAAATTCTCATTGGGCCTTTGAGTCACCTATTTCTTCATCTGCTATCTGCTCCTTTACCTGCATATGCTAGCTGGCTCAGAGCCTACAGAAACCGTATAGGCTACAGCAGCTGTTCAGGCTACTGAACATAATGTAGGTAGCGAGGAGCAGAGAGGGAACTGTCTTATCACTTATTAAAGGGAATTTTTTTTAGCATCATGCTTATTAAAGGGAATTTTTTAGCATCTGGTTTTACACAATTTTTATCGATAGGTAGGCTTAACATTCTAAACATGCAGAATCACATATAAGCCAATACATTTATGTCTCTTTCTGCCCCTCCCCCCCCAATCTGGAGCCACAGAATCTAAAGCCAACAATAAAGCCCCAGTCAGTTGGGTTTTGAAAGACAAATCTTCCAAATTATCTTTGTTTTCAGAGTATTACAGAGATGGGCTTGTCAGTAGGTTCTAAATGCCATTTAGTGGGGGGAGGTGAACCCACTTCACCTTCCTATTCTGATGGGAGATAGGAATTGTGCTGGACCCCTAAAAGGAAAAGCCCACCACAAGCAAAAGCCCCTGAACCCAGACCTCTGACATTTGCCTGAGGCACCCAGCCCTTCCCAGTCAATAATTCTTTTAACTGTGGCCCTCATAGCACCTGGCTCCATCGAAGACTACTTGCCTTTCCTTAATACCATCCAGATCTTTCCAGTCTTTCTGTATAAAAGTATCCATCTTGCCCCCATTAAATTGCTCAGATTCTTAAAATCCTGCTCACTTCTACTGATAACACAATAAACCGTGTCTCTGACTGAAAGAAGTGGTTTGAGTGGTTGAATTCTTTCAAGAAAGACCCATGCCCTTTACCCTGTCATTTCAGGGTTCTTAGCACCCCTAGACCACAACAATTCCACTTTATGGAACTTATTCCACATGTGGAGGAAGCCTTTTCCTCCCTCTAACAAATGGCCAAATGGGATAATCAATCAAGAAGCATTTATTAAATCCCTACTATGTGTTAGGCACTGGGGATAAAAACACAAAGAATGAAATCATTTCTACCAACAAGAACTTTATGTACTATAGGGGAAACATCATATATGCCTATGAATACATGTGGAATAAGTATAAATAGAATAAGTTTAATATAAGATAGTAGTAGTTTCAGTACAGTAGTTTAACATAAAAGGCACTACTAAAGTTGGGAGAAATCAGGACAGACATCAAATTGGGAGTGTTTAAGTGGCAACTTGAAGTATGAGAGGGTTTCTATGAAGTACAGGTGAGAAGGCAGTCCATTCCAGGCATCAAATATGGCCAGTGCAAAGGCATAGAGATGCCTTTGGGAATGAGAAACAGAAAGAAAGCCCATTTGTCTGAACCATAGAGTGCAGGGTCAGGCAATCACTGAGCATTCCTAGGTGCTTACTATGTACCACAAATACAAGTGGAAAGAAAAAGAAAGATGGTCCCTGGCCTCAAGGAGATTACCTTCTAATGGAGTAAGATAACACTCAAAAGGAAGCTGGAAAGGGAGGCTGGATGTACATAAGGTGCTTTGTGAACTTTAAAGCAAGTAAAAGTGACCTATTATTATAATTATTATTCCTTACATGGTGAAATGTCAGCTTCCTTTCATTATTTCCAGTTCTGCTTTCTGGGACCATGCTGAGCAGAATCTCTTGTGCCCATGGTTGCCTTCAGATATGTGAAGGCAGTTATCTCCCCACCCTCTACTGTCCACAGTCCTCCCTCTACTGTGCTGAAAGAGCTTTATTTTTTCTTAACAATCCACCTTAAGGAATGATTTTCCATCCAGTTATCATCCTGACAGCCCTCCTCTGGGTATGCTCTAGATTGTCTAAGTCTTTTTGTGGACATGGTGCCTAGAGCTAAAGGCAATATTCTGGATGGGATCTAACTAGTCTGGAGCACAAAGTGGGCCTATCATCTGCTTCATTCTGAATACTAAATCTCTACTAAATATGGTCCACTATTGCATTACCTTCTTTTGTCAGCCTGGTCACAATGTTGACTCACATTATAGTAATGGTCCACTAAATCCCCCCACTATTTTCTAGCCATGCCTCTCTCATATTATACTTGTGCTGTTGATTAAAAAAAAAAACAATCCAAGTACAGGACTTCAATTTAGCTCAATTAAATTGTTAAAAATAAAAATTTTATTTTTAATCACTTACATCTCTCAACACGTCCATCTACACTTTCCCTTTCAGAAAATCATCCCTTAAAGCAAATAATAGAGAAAAAATAAACAATTCATAAAAATTAGCCAATGTGTTGGAAAAAGCATGACATTGTATGTAGTATTGCACACCCATAGTTTGCCACACCTGCAAAGAAGGTGAAGGAAGTTCCTTCTCATATCTCTTCTTTGGATCTATTCTTGGTTAACTCTATTAAATTTTATCTTCCTTCACAAAAATTTTTGTTCTAATGCCTCATTATGGAATGAAGGGGATCCAGTGGAGCACAAGCTGCAATAAATTCTACCAAATTAAGCAAAGCTGTTAGTAACCTATTCCTGCTATCTAAGAATAGACTTGGTTCAATTGGAAAGACTCAATAACCACAGGATAAGAGTTGCTGTTACAAAAACAAAAAATAAAACCAAAAAATTAAGACTAAAAACCTACCAAAGACCATATCCTAAATGATATAGGAGATGTGATCTGTGTGATACTTCAAAGGATTACCCCTCTCTCCACACTTTTCTATTCCTTGCTTCTGGAAAAGGTTCTTCACTCAATTGTCTATAGCTTCATTTACCAGCGAGGTCACTTTTCAGACCCAAGCCAAACTTTTGCTGGCCACCATTTATATTGGACTATAAGCACTCTCAAGGGCAGAAACTATCTTGCTTTTGTATTTGTATCCATAGCATGTAACAAAGCCCTTGGCACATAGTAAGCCCTTAATAAAGGCTTTTCATTCATTGAAGCAAATTTCAACTTATTAGATCAGGTACATAGTATATTATCTAAGGGGTTAATTATCCTGCCCAGTTTTTTTAGTCACTTGCAGATTTGACAGACATACATCTGTACCTTCATTTAATCATAACTTAGAGCCCTGTACAGCAAGCAACCTATATTTTAACCCAGTGCCCAGTCTAATGCCTTACATATCAAATCAAATATATAATGAAACATCAGAAAATATTTTTTTAGAAAAGGTCTGATTTTTACAATTTGTGCTATTAGTAATAATAGAGGCTTTTTTTGGGGGGGGAGGGGTGTGAGAATCCTAAAGTGAACACTAAGTTTATACAATTAGCTTTTGCATCAAATAAATGACGTTATGCAAGTTCTAAAATTGTACTGGAAGAAAGCTGAAGCCTGTTCCACACTATGAAGTTGGGTCTCTAACCGGGAATAATTTAGATAAAGAGCTCAGAGAGAATATGCTATTATTAGGCATAACCCTTCCATTGGAACATAAGCTCCTTTCGAGTTGGGAGGGTTTCATTACTTGTATTTGTCATGGCCAGTGCCTAACATAGTACCTGGGTACACAAAAAGACACCTAGTAAATGTTTAATTGTTAATATGCTGTCTGGGGAGTCTGACTAGGTCCAGACCCTGTCTATGTATTAACTATGTGAACTTGGGCAAATAATTTAACCTTCTTGAGCCAAAGTTTTTTCATATATACATTGATGGAGTTGGATTAGATGGCATCTGGGTGCCCTTCTGGCTTTAAGTCTATGCCCCTATTTATGCTTTGTAGTGGTCAACATCACCTAAACAACAAATGGGAAGGTTATTTATATGTTGCCTTTTTAAGAGTCTTTTCTTTAAAAATAAAAGTACTTATGGGAATAGAAAGCCCCTTGAAAGTTAAATATCATTATACTTAAATGACTAGGAATTAGGAATTTTTGCTTCAATTATGTATAGGTTCACTACATATGTGATTACACATGTAAGCCATCCTGAAGATTTGAAGTTATTAGGTAAGCATTAGCCTTTAAGAATTAAGCTAGAGGGTTTTTTTTTAAGAGTCTTTTAACTTGAAAATAATGTCATTCTAATAAGCACATTTATTTAGCGCCTAGAAAGATGTATTTAAGACGGGAAGACTTTTGTAGATGATCATACAATCAAAAACTACCATCTATATGGTAGTAATGGAGTCAGCACAGTTTTGTATTTTGAATCCTATTCAATATTACTTGATTCATGTACCTTCTGAACATTTGCCAAACCATTGCAGCATGACATCAATTACATAAATGCTACCTTTGAAAAATCAAATAGCTATCAATTTGACATTGTTTTGAGTGGACAGGATTACTTCTCAAGCAAGTCCAATTACAATTAACCATCACTCTTCAGGAAAAACTTGCTTCTATGATACCTTCTAAAGTAATTTATTGTTTTTGCTTAGCATGAAATGAGATCACATACCATATAGAATTTAATTCTTAAAAAACAAAACAGCTAAACACACAAAACAAGAACCTTTTAGGGATTTATTTCAGCTCAACTTAAGGAAAAGCTTCAAACTTAGAACTGTCCAGAAGTAGAATAGACTGCCCACCAGTCATTCGGTTCCCTGTCACTGGAAGTTTTCAAGAACAGGTTGAATGATTACTTCTCAGGAAGCTTGTACAGAGGGTTTGTGCTCATTGCAGGTTGGACTAGATAGCTTCTGAAAATCCCTTTCAGCTCTGAGATTCTATGAGTTTACAATATCAAGGGATTTATAGTACTGTTGTCTTATTGTGTTGAAAAAGTAAAGTTCACTCTTTCTGTGTATTTTCAATTTGATTCAAACTCTCAAATGCCTATTTTGTGCAAGGTGCTACAAAGATGCTTACAAAGACAAGCTCAAGGAGCTTACCATCTGGTAAGAGAAATGAGACAGCTATGCAAATGTAAGTTAATCTCTTATCTACTCTAGAATAAACATCCATATTTGATGGTACTTTTAGGACCTATGAGGTTGACATGTCAGACAGAAAACATGCCAAATGTGCGAACAATGCAAAAAGCATTAATTAGCTAGAGTCTGTAGCTCCATCATCGTAGAATCAGAAGCTGCCACTTTGGTCACCAGAGTTTTGCTTCATGTAGAAGACCCTGGAATGTTTCAAACACAATAGGATAACTCTTGGGGGTTTTAAAATAGTGTGTTTCCTACTTTGTATCCAGATGTTAAAGAAGATTTTTTTTTTCCCCATGAACTTTTAGATACTTTTTGGTCTAGATTTTACTGCAGCAACATATCAAGGAATAATTTTTTTTTCTTTTTGGAAGGCACTTGGGGTTAAGTGACTTGCCCAAGGCCACACGGCTAGTAAATGTTAAGAGTCTGAGACTGAATTTGAACTCAGGTCCTCCTGACTCCAGGGCCAGTGCTCTATTCACTGTGCCACCTAGCCGCCCCAAGGAATAACTTTTTAAAGATATATTTTAAGTTATAAACTAAGAGAGCATAGACTGTTATATAGAAGACAGTGGGAAAAAGGATCTAATTTCAATCTTTCATTTTACACAGGTTTAGTCACTTTCCTGAAGCAATGACCTGGGAGAATCAAAGCCAGAACTCAGAACTTCTGCATCTTTGCCTAATGCATTTTCTAGATAGATCCCTACGCTGCCTCTTTAAAAAGTTATAAAATTTAGTGACTTCAGAAGGTAGTAAGAAAATAGCAAAAAGTCTGGTTACACAATAGTATAATAATAATAATAATAATAGCTCACATTTGTAAAGTGCCTGAAGGTTTGCAAAGTATCTTACATAAATTATCTCATTTCATACAGAAGGAGAAGTCTAATGACTGTAATACAAAAGTTATTTCCCAGGATAGGATAATTTTGTAATTATTACTGATATTACATGTAAATAAACAAGTCACATTTTTAAAAATTGTATTTTTTATTCTAAACTTCACAAACACTGCCCCCCCCCAATTCCACATATGAAGCAGAATAGAAAAGAGTATGATATGGGAGACCACAAGTCTCTTAAATATAGCTGCTCTTAAAAAAAAAAAATATATATATATATATATATATATATATAATGAATTTGGTAGGCAACTTTCAAAGCTCTCCAATTTGTGTTTCCTTCTCAACTTTCTTTTGCTCTATGCCTAAAAAACCCTGTTTTGCTGACTCTCTTTTTGGGGTGAGGGGAAATACTATTGCTAGCTCCCCTCTTCAAAGTAAATTTTGTGGGAAAACAGTAGCAGCTGCCAGGGGAGAAGTATCAGGAGAGCTTTCATGAGCTGAGTTTTGAAGGAAAATAAGAATTCTAAGAGGCAGAGGTGAGGGTATACACCGCAGGAATGGTGCAAAGGCAGAGAAAAGGGGGCTGGAGTGTCTTGTGTGGGCAAGAAGGCCCATTTGGCTGAACTTAATTCATTTGGTCAAAAGTATCTCCAAACCCAGGTCTGCCTCACTACACCACATAAATATAGTTCAGCAAAATCCACAATACTCAGATATAGACACCTGATATAGAACCAGGAAAAAATAGATATTTTTTTCCTGATCTTTTAGCCCTTAATTTTCCTAAAACTGAGGGTCTATAGGACCAAAATATAATTTTATATATAACTTAAAATATAAATAAAAATAAAATGTATAATATATTATATATAATGTAGTATATATAACGTGTTATATATAATATATGTTACATAATATATACTATTAAATATAAATATAAAATTAAATATTACTTTAACTGTAGGGTTTCTCATATCAGTTCAGTCATCAGTTATCCCACACATGGTAATTTGATTAAATGAGGTGAGTCATTGCCTTCCTAATCATAATTGGTATGTGATGATGTTTGGATTAGCTGGGAGATTATCCATAAGTTTTTTAGCTGTAGGGCAAGGTGTCTTTCACTTCTAGGTCACAGGGCCAAATTCAGGCAAGCTGGTATAGACTGGAACATGGCACACAGGAAGATTTGCCCCCCCTCAGTTGGAGCTGATCACAGCATAATGGTTGGAAAGGACTTCAGGAGCTATTCTAATACAAGAATTACTTGTTGATTGATTGGACATTGGGAAGACTATGAGACCATGACTAGCATTTGTCATTTGGAATATACCAGATGACCACTTTTCAGTCTTTATAGCATCATCATGGACTCAGAAGTATGCGATGTAATTAAAGAAATTATTGGATAACCTCTACAAATAAAGATAGGGGAACTCTGAAAGAGAAAGTCCTTTTGATTTCCATTTGACTGCTTTCTATGAGCCCACGCCTCATCTTCCCCTGTGCACATGTTTACCTGATACAGCAGTGCTGAGTGTTGTACATACTTGGAACAACAAAATATAAATACTGTATTTCCCATACTAACATTGACTCCTAGCAAAGAAGTGTGTGTGTGTGTGTGTGTGTGTGTGTGTGTGAAAAGCCAGTTCTTCAGTCATAACCTAGTTGTGAGAATAAAAGCTTTCCTTATTGACTTAATTGTGTAAACAATGCAAGGGCAGGGGTGGGTGTTGTATGGTTGGGGGGGGGGAGGACAGTTACACTGACCTGTGGGAGAATTTTTTAAAAATCAGAATCCTTTTAAACTCCTAACAGTTATGAAAAGCAAGGTGAAGAACGTCAAGCTGTTTCTGCATTCATTTTATTCTGAAGGACCTACATCTTAGATAAATGTTTCGACCAACAAGATTAAACTGTACCCACATCCTGTATTTTAAGGTTTAACTGGTCAACATTTAAATGGATTGGCGCTATTAGTACATAAAGTGATGGGTGTTTTTTTTTTTCCCAGCTCTTCTCCATCACTCCCCTCCCTCCCAATACTTTTTGGTTTGTATGTGGTTTCTCAGTTAATACATAGCTAACAGCTCTTAATTTTTCTTATGTTTTTTAACTGCTTAGGTCTATCTGGATGTTAAGTGTAAAAATTCATTTGACAGAAATACTTGTGTATATTTAAAGACCCAACTGCTCCTCTGGATCTTGTATGTTCAGGAATGATTAATCTGTGTAATAAACTGATTACTACAGTCATTACATAAAAAAAATTAATGTGCAGAGAGTCCCTTCTTTAGCATCCTTGCTGGAAGGACTCTGAGGAGGGAAAATTCACTACTTCACCTGAAATCAGTCTATTCCACTACTGGACAGTTCTAATCATTAGGAATTTTTTTTGGTTTTTCTTTCTTTTGTTGTCGGTTTTTTTTTCCTAGCAAAGGAACAGAAACCTGCCTTTCTGTGATTTCAACCTACTGCTTTTAGTTCTACCTCTTGGAGCCCAACAAAACAAGTTAAACCTTCTTCCACATGGGGTCCCTTGGTATCCTTCAGGACACCTATCATGTCCCTTAAGACTTTTCTTCTGCAGGCTAAACAACTCAGTTGCTTCCTCAATTCCCTGTATAGCAAGTCCCCTTACCTTCTCTGTTGCCCTCCTTTGGACTCACTTCAACTTATTAATATCCTTTCTAAAATTCAGTGCTCAGTAATTAAGCAAAATACTTCAGATGTGATGTGACCAGGATAGAATGCAGTTGAAATATAATTTCCCTCCTTCCAGGAACCAAGTTTCAATCATTATAGCCTAATATCACATTGGCTTCTGTGGCTGACATGTCACATCATTGTCTCATGTTGAACTTGCCTTAATAGACCACATACTTCCTCCTCCCTCTACCCCAACCCCTTGGCTTTTTCCACAGGAAATGTTATATAGCCATAGCTTCTCCAATTTGTATTTGGGCAGTTGAGTTTTTAAATTCAAATGTAGGACTTCACATTGATTCTTTTAAATTTAATTTACATTCTAACAGAGTAATCTTCCCTTAATTAAAGGTTCTATATCTTTAGACACTCTCACAAGAGAAACTGAGGAGATACTAGAGAGTGTGGTGGAGTCAGAAGTCTTTCCTTATCTATACAGCTAAAAAAAAATCACTTTTGAAATTTAATTTAGCCACATGGCAGTTTCTTTCTAGTCTAGATCTGTTTTTAAGCAAGTTGATGCCTATAAACTCTTATCCAAGCACAGAATCCATGTTCTGATTATTTTGACATCATGTTGGTCTTATCTGCTTATTATTCCTGAGTACAAGGCTATTTTCTCCTTAGGAGATGAGTTCTATAATTGTTATTAAAAGAGAGGATGCTTGTATAGGCTATATCGTGTTTCAGGAAACAACTTAGAAGAGTTGATGCTTTAAAGACTGAGAAGCAATCTTCTCATTTATTCCAGATGACTCATATCAGTCAGGGGTAACTAAGTGGAATGAATGGTGGAGAGAGTGCCTGAAGTCAGAAAGACACGTTCCTGAATTCAAACCCAGCCTCAGATACTTCCCAGTTGGTTACCTTAGGCAAGTCACTTATCCCTGTTTGCCTCGGTTTCTCACATGTAAAATGAGCTGGAGAGGGAAATGGCAAACCACTCCAATATCTTTGCCAAGAAAACCCTAAATGGGGTCATGAAAAGTCAGACATGACTGAAAAATGACTAAACAATAATACGAGTCACGGTCTCTTAGTCTTCCCAATGTCCCAATCAGTCATTCAACAAGCATTTATAAAATGAATATACTTAAAAGCATTCCTTTCCTACATTTCTATGAAAGGTTTATTTAGGAAAACTCTCTCATTGTCCTACCTCATCTCTGTCAGTGATGAAAGCTTTGTGACTGAGACCAGCTAAACACTAATCTTTCTGACATTTTATTCCTCAGTCAAGCAGTTCTATTAAAAGCATTTACAATAAATACTTTGCTAATGCTCATAGAATCTCAGACCGTCAGACCTTAAAATCTGTTAAGTATGACTCCCTCATTTTTCAGCTGAGGAAACTAAGATCCAAAGAGGGGGGAGAATTTAGCACTGCATCAAGTAAGGACAATACTACCACACTATCATTTTTTCTGTATGCCTAAAAATGAAAGTGAGGTCAGATATTTTATTTTAACCAATAGTCTTAGACTCTACCATGGCAGGCATACTGAACTACTTCTTCTTTGGTGACTCTGAAGCAACCTCTCATGAGGTCAAGTCACAAACAGTGGGGAGAACCCCTCCACTGGGATCTTTAGAATTTGCTAGATAATTTGGATTCCATGGAGAAAGGGAAACTGGTCACATATCAGACGCATGTTGAAATATGTCAAAAGCAATACCATTAGCCTCAATGACATAACTTTATTCAGGGTTACATTTCTTCCTACAGGGTTTGGTACATAGTAAATCCTTAATAAATAGTTTTTTACAAATATTTTTTAACTCATTAACTTTTGGCATCTAAAACAGAAAGAGCCTATTGTGCTCAAGAGGGACATACTTTGCTCCCCCAGATAGAGTCAATGTTCAGGGTACTTTGTGTACCCAGAAAGAGCCATTTACAGGGCTACTATAGAGACTGAAAATGTGCCTCACTTGTACAATCTATTGAGAAGTACTGTGGGTTACCCATAATACTAAGTTATTCAGTTTGAATAGATCACCTGAACACACTTTTGCTCTCCCATCTAAAGTTATTATACTCTTTGATAAGGAAGAAAACTGGAGCCCCCAGAAGTAACACACAAGTGCACATGAAAGATTGGCACCTGATACTAATATGAACAAAAAAACCCTTCATATTCCCCTGACCACTGTCTTGTGCTAAATAGAAAAAAATCAAGTCATTCTGAGAGAAAATAAAGGAATAGATTATTAGCTTTCATTTGCAAGAACTCTGCTTTCTTTTTATCAGAATTTTTCTCATCTTCCCTCTTCTTCTACAAGTAGATGGGCTTACAAAATACATAAAGACACAAACTATTTTTAATTGTTAAATGACAAGAAGTTACGCAGTTATCTAGGGGTCATAGGTTTAACTTGAATTTTCTTGCATTTTTTCCCACTCTCATTCTTGAGAAATTTTTTTAAGCCATGCCAATTATCTGGGTTAATAGTTAAAAGAATATGCTTTCATTGACCTAATCCCTTCCTGCCTCCCATCTCAACTAATCAAAATCCACTGATTCATTCAATTTTTGTTAAATATCTGTGTCAGGCTCTAAGTATACAACGACAAAAATGAAATAGTCCCTGCCTTTGAGAAGTTTACATTCCACCAAAGAGAAACAACACACATACAGAAAATAGAAATAAAATATACACAAAGTAATGTGGTAAGGGAGGCACTGGAAAATTTAACGATCCAGATGTTTACTTTAGCAGGTGGCATTTTAGCTGTTCTTTGAATAAAGCTAGGGATTCCAAGGGCCAGAGGTGAGGAAGGAGTGTCCTGTAGGCATGGGGGGCAGCCTATACAAAGGCACTAAGATATAATATTGCATTGCAAGGAACGAGTAAGACAATTTGACTGGAATACAGAATATGCAAAAGGAAAGTATTTGTAATAAGCCTAAAAAGGTAGGTTGGAGTCAGATAACAAAAGGCTTTAAGTCTAAAGAGAGCTCAGCTTTATATTTTGTTCTAGAGGCAAGAGAAAACTATTGAAATTTCATGAGCAGGGAAATAATATGATATTCCTTCTGCTTTAGGAATGTCTATTTGGTCATAGATATAGATAGATAAGCACATATATACATATATGTTTATAGACACACATATATACATATAAATATACATACATACACACATACATTTTTTCAGCACAATTGGTTTCTCTTATAGTCCTGTATATTTTGTTTTGTGAATTTAACATTATTCTGAGAAGGGGTCCATAGCCTTCACCACACTTGCAAAAGGGTCCATACACAAAAGTTTAAGAATCCCTAGACTAGAAACAAAAAAGTCAATTAAGAGTCTACTATTCAGGTGAGCTGGAATTTGGAAAAGGATGAATGGCAATGGGGACAGTGAGTTAAGGGACTCACAGTTAAAGGACAATGTAAAGTTGGACTGATTAACTAGGTCAGAATTTTGAAGGAAATAAAGTAAAGTCAGAGCAGGGGTTATAGCCAGGAAAAGAAAGGAGGCTGTAGTGACTGGATATCATAGGTTAGGCCAAAAATAGGTTTAGGAGGGTTAAAATATATAGGGTAAGAAAGAAGAATAGGAGGCTTTAGAAAAGATAGAGTAACTTAAGAGTTATGGTCAGTGGAGGTGGAACTCTTATAAGTGATGATAAAATTGAAGATATTGTTATCCCTGTAAGTTGTAGTGGTACAATGAAGGTGCAGATCATTGAAGCCGAGGAAACTGATAAATTGGTAGGCAAGGGTACTTGAGGGGTCATAAACATGTAATTGAAGTTCTCAGTTATAAGACTGAGGTTGCAAAGGAGAGAACAACTGAATCAGGTACTGGAAACCTTGAGCGGAGGAAGAATGCCCTTGCAGCTGATAGATAATAACCACCAGGGTCTAGATAGGATGCTATATCATTAGGATGCAATGTACCTCAAAGAAGGTGAGATTGCTGAATAAAGGTGGGAAGAAAGACTATGAAAAAAGCGGTGGGGAGCAAGAAGCATGCCTACTTCTCCTCCAGGCCCAAAATCTGTGTGTGTGTGTGTGTGTGTGTGTGTATGGGGGGAGTGGGGATGAATGAATCGCATTTACAGTTAGAAAGGGTGGCTACAGATCTTCTGGGAAGGTCCAGATTTCTGTGATAGCAAGGAGATGAGAGGAACATGAGAGGAATGAGTCTAACGTGAAGAATATGTTGTTATCAATAGAATGGGTGCTCTATAAGGGTCAATGAAAGGGAGTTGGTTAGGGCCACAGCAGGGATGGGACTGATATTGAAGAATATCAGAGAGAACGGGGAATGGCACCCATGGAAAGGAGCTTCTATCCAGGCAGCCTGCAAAAGAGTCACAAGGATTCTGAATGGAGCCATAGTACAGTAGAATGCTATGACCCTTTAAATTATTCATTTAAGTATTACATCTCTGAGCAAGGCTGGGGGGAGGAAGGAGGTTACTGGGTAGCAATGCAGATGGGGAGTCTTCAGGATACTTAAAGGCAGAGGTCAGGCAACAGCTAGGTCTTAAAGATCTAGTGCATATATCATTAATAGACCTTTGATCAAGTTCATTAACCTCTCTGGCCTTCAGTTTCCTCATCTCTAAAATGAAGATGGACTAGATAACATCTAAGGTCCCTTCCAGCTCAACCTATGAACCTCTTTGAGACTTTTCTTGACCTTTCCATTCAGAAATGACTTTCCATCCTCAGACCTCATGCAACCCTTTGACTATACCTTCAAACACTTCTGTTATGTTCTGCATTATGGCTATCAGGGTATCTGTCTCGTCCTCCCACCTTAAACCACAAGGGCAGGAAGGACAGGATCTTGTCCCAGCACAGAGCTCTGCATACAGTAGATACTTTATATCTCTTTATTTTTTCTTTTATTCTCTAACTTAATGTCCTATTAGAAAATGTTATTTTGAGAGACTGTGACTAGTAAAGCATAAGCCACAGGTCAGGACTTGAAGCCCGGCTGTTTTTAGGACAGAACCACAATACATTTTTTTCAGACTTATCACACTTTGCCTGCTATTAGAGTTTATTTTTGTCCTTGTCTTTATTTCCTCTATGTGTGTGTGTATATATATATATAACCATCTATGAGATGGTTAGCCCCCCGCTATACTGTCCCCACTGTATAGTCCAAACATGAGCCCAGCAAATATTAGACATTTAACTCTGATAGTCTTCAGTATTTCAGAAACCTCGTGACGTAGACACAAGGCTCTCCACACTTAGGAGACAGTTTCATGAGCTACTGGGGCCAACAATATTCATCACCTGAGAGCCACCCTTCTAATAATGAGCCTCTCCTAGTTTAGCTGGGCTGGTTCTTGGGCAAAAAGCACACTTTCCTTCATTTGGTCCATGTTTGAAGTCTTTTTAGCTTGGGAGGGTCAGTCAGAGCCTGTATACTCTATCAGCACAACCTTCAAGACCCCAAGGACACTCCTACACTATGATGAAGCACTGAAGTAAGACCTTGGTTAGAACGTCTTCCAATAAAATCTTTCTTTGATGGAATCATATTTTATAAGCTCTAGGAGGTTTTCCCCAAGCTGGAAAATATTTTATTTATTCATCCAATGTCTAGGACCAGTAAATTCATTCTCATTCTCTGTCTCTGTCTCTGTCTCTGTCTCTCTCTGTCTCTGTCTCTCTCTGTCTCTCTCTCTCTCTGTCTGTCTCTCTGTCTGTCTGTCTGTCTGTCTGTCTCTCTGTCTCTGTCTGTCTCTCTCTCTGTCTGTCTCTCTGTCTGTCTGTCTGTCTGTCTCTCTCTCTCTCTGTCTCTCTCTCCAGAAACAAAGAGATACAGAGAGACAGAGACACACACACACACAGAGGGCCAGAGACAGAGAGAAAGATAGAGATGGAGAAGTAGAGACAGAGAGACAGACAGGGAAAGACAGAGAGAGACAAAGACAGATACAGCAGACTGTGAAGCAGCTGTGAATTAATTATATATTAAGGCACAGAGAGGTTGTGACATGTAACAGACAGAATCTCAAGAACTGAAAGCAGACTTGGAGGTCATACCCATACTTGAACAAGAGTCCTTCTTCAGAATACTGGACAAGTGGTCATTCATCCTTTGGCCTGAAGAAAATGAGAGGGATACCTCCCAAAGCAGCCCATTCTTCTTTTGGACAGGTCTCATTGTTAGGATGGTTTCTGCCTCCCACCCCTTTCACTGAAACCTTTCTAGCTCGGTAGTGCCAACCAAAGCCTAGAGAGATGCAATATGGATTTTATATAAGTTAGGGTTGGACATCATAAGGAATAAAGGCCATGACAAGATTAGGTAAATAGAATATAAATATATTTTATTTATATATATATATATATTAGGTAAATAGAATATAAATTTATATAAATATTTTAATAGAATATAAAAATATTAAATTTTTTAATCTCTTTAAAATATTCTTTGTTTCTCAAAAAGATTATAAAATAGACTCTATAATAAATTAAAGCTATCTATAACCATATGAAAAATTCTCTAAATCACTATTGATTAGAGAAATACAAATCAAAATGACATCATACCCATCAGATTGACTAACATGACAAAACAGGAAAATGATAAATGTTGGAGAAGATGTGGGAAAATTGGAACACTAATGAACTGTTGGTGGAGTTGTGAACTTATCCAACCATTTTGGAGAACAATTTGGAACTATGCCCAAAGGGCTATAAAACTGTGTATGCCCTTTGACCCAGTAATACCACTTCTAAGCCTGTATCCCAAAGAGATCATAAAAACAGGAAAGGTACCCACATGTACAAAAATATTTAGAGCAGCTCTTTTTGTGGTTTCAAAGAATTGGAAATTGAGGGGATATTCACCAATTAGGGAATATCTGAACAAGCTGTAGTATATGAATGTAATGGAATATTATCGTACTATAAGAAATGATGAGCAGGTGGTCTTTAGAAAAACATGGAAAGACTTTTGTGAACTGATGCTGAGTGAAATGAACAGAACCAGAACATTGTACACAGTAACAACCGCACTGTGTGATGACTGACTTTGATAGACTTAGCTCTTCTCAGCAATGCAAGGACCTCAGACAATTCCAAAAGAATCATGATGGAAAGTGCTATCCACATCCAGAGAAAGATCTTTGGAGTCTGAATGTAAATGGGAGCATACTATTTGTTCTCCTTTTATTTTGTTGTTTTGTTTTATTTCTTCTTTCTCATGGTTCCTGCCATTAGTTCTAATTCTTCTTTACATCATGACTAATGTGAAAATATGTTTAATATGAATGTATAAGTAGAGCCTATATCAGATTGTACACTGTGGGTGGGGGAGAAAATTTAAAACTCAAAATCTTATGAAGTGAATAATGAAAACTAAAAATAAATTAATTATATTAAAAGAAACAGACACACAAATAAATAAATAAAACAGACTCTAGATCAGGGGTTCTTAACCTTTTTTTGTGTGTGTATGTCATGGACTCCTTTGGTTCCTAGGGAACCCTTCCTGAAATGTCTTAAAGCACGTAAAATAAAATAGATGGGATTACAAATAAAACCAAATATATTGAAATAGAAATGTGTTTTTTCCCCATCTAAGTTTACAGACCCCCTGAAATCTACCCACAGACCCCTCAAGAGTATGTACACTCCAGATTAAGAACCCTTGTCTGGTAGTTTTCCAGTTTAGGGCATAATACACATGTACTTTATGATTTCTGTCTTTATAGAGTTAAACTTGCAATGTGTCCACTTAGCATATACCCAGGATTATCTCAAAACAATATTTTAATCCTTCAGATGCCCAGGTCATTTGTCTGCATTCCCATTTGGCTGCTAGCTGGGGCAGCCTAGCTATGACTAAGGCAAACTGTTCTCTCTTAGAGGCAAAGGGCAATTCCCCAGGAAAGAAACAGAATTAAGAGCTGACCACTGGCAGTCCAAAGGGAATTTTTAGCAAAGTTGGGAGGAGAGATCATCATTAATTATAATCTACTCAGAAAGTGTAAACTGTTTAAGAATTGTCAGTTTCATTTCTCCTATTTTTTATCAAGTTGTTTGGTCTATAAAACCCAGTGGTCTTGTTTTTGGACCTTTTGGGCCCAATTGCCACCAGCACATGTCTAAGACAAGCAGGCTTGCTCATTCTCTTCCCATTGCCTTTAGTTTCCTGGCACTCTCTTGGGTTTTGTCCCTTTAGAATCTTCTTTCACAATGAAGTCACTCTGGTACACTTCTCTTTTTTCTTCTCGTTCTGCTAATCAAATGTCCTAACCTAGGTTCTCTCTCTCTCTCTCTCTCTCTCTCTCTCTCTCTCTCTCTCTCTCT
>NW_027187360.1:21686448-21706319 GCF_028583685.1 Petaurus breviceps papuanus | reverse complement strand
TCTCTCTCTCTCTCTCTCTCTCTCTCTCTCTCTCTCTCTCTCTCTCTCTCTCTCTCTCTCTCTCTCTCTCACACACACACACACACACACACACACACACACACACACACCCCTTTATAAATTTAGATTCATCTGTATTTCTATAGTGGCACTTTTTACTTATTACACCCTTTACAATAAAGTACAAAAGCAATAAAACAGAAACCATGTGCCCTTACACAGTTTGGGAGATGAACACTCAGCAGGCAAGTCATGGAGCTTCTACTTTGCATATATAATCACCTTGTGTAAGACAGTATTTCTACACACAGGCTGAGTTAGTTTTCTATGGAGTGAGAATAATGTAAGTTTTGCTTGGATGCTAATAATAAAGGATTATAACAGGGGAAAAGATGAAGAGATGATGAGCAAAACTAAATAATTGTTTTTTTGGACAAGAAGTCCTATTTTTTTTTGATAATCCACTTTGAGGAGGTGGCTGCCCAGAGTCCTGTAGTCTAAAAAGGGGAATCCATGCTGACACTTTTCTGACCTAGTAGGGGAAAGAGCACTAAGCCTGAATCACTCCCAGTTTCTATACTGTGACACTGATACAGACTTGCATTTGGTCACTGAACTATTTGAAGATGACAGGGCAAGCCAGCATGACCCAGTGTTGCCTTTCCTATTTTGACTCATACATAAAATTCTGTATCCTTGCACATATATATGTGTATGTGTGTGTGTGTGTGTGTATATATATATATATATATATATATATACTTACTAGCTTTGTGGGTCTGACCAGGTCAGACCCACTCTTTTTATCTCAGTGTCCTTAAACGTAAAATGTAGGAGTCATAGTCTACTGTGTCTAAGGTCTCTTCCAGATCTAAATGATCTATGATTCTATTTTTAAAAAAGTTTCCCATCACATTGGAAAGTAGGTGCTCTTCTTCAAATATTTCACAATAGCTCTAAATAATGATATAATCATTACTATTACTAGCTGACATTTATGAAATGTTTTAAGACTGACAAAACATTTTATAAACATTATTCTCATTTGATTCTCATAATAACCCCATGAGGCAGTGCTCTAAATATTATCCTCATTTGACAAATGAGGAAATTGAGGCACATAAAAATTAAGTGACTTGTCCAAGGTCACATAGCTATCAGACAGAAGGACCAAGACTGAAAGCCTGGTCTTCTGATTTTACTTGCTCATTCCACTATGTTTGCCTCAGCCAACAGTAAGAATGAGACTTAGCAAAGAAAAGGTTGTAAGTCACTTTTGGTGCTAGGATTTTTTTTTCCCTGATGGAATGGATGGGACTGACAGAACTAACTCCATTTTATTTTACCTTTTAGCATTTCAAGGGGAAGAAAAAAGATGATTGTTTCTGTCTTTTCTTCAAAGATAATAAACAGAAAGGGTCAGCCAGACAACAAAAAATCAATATGGTGGAATATAATTAATCAAGGAAAGAAGAGAAAGGACCAAAATGGGGGAGACTTCAGGGCAGCTCCAGTCTGTCGGTCTGCATACATGGCCTTGTGCAGTACACATGAGAACACGAGGCTCCAGGCACTTTTCTTTACCCCAAAGAAGGGCAAGCCTCTGAACCTGCCAAGGAGGAAGTGGTGGTGAGTCTGCGACAGGTCCGTTCTTTCGTTTATCCATAGAAGGGGACGGGACTCCTCAGTGCTTGTGGTGGCTGTAGTGGCAGATAACTGACAGGCAAAGCTCAGGGAAAGGTGGCCTGAATGGGAGTTTGGGGATGAGTATTCAAGCAGCTATATGAGTGAGAGCACGCAGAAGAAAAAGTTCGAGGAAGAAGACAACAAGGTGTATGTGGGGGAACCCCAAGCACCATCTGCTTTCCTATCATTATCCAGCTGTTCCCAGACCAAAGTCTAGGAAAAACAGAGAGGGCACTTACTGAAAACATGCCCCAACCTCCCTCGAGTACCAATCTGGTGATGCCTTAAGAGGCATCTAATAAGTTAGGCGTTCAGCAACGCTCCTCAGCTCCCTTAGGGCTTTGCCTTTGGAATTTAGCCAAACTATGGCAATGTGAAACCCTAGGGATCATGCTCAATGAGGTACTGACATGAGCCATTTGGCAAACTCTTCCACTGTAGTAACTTTAAGACTTCTGTCCTATGTGCCAAGGTCCCTGAATTTAAATGGAGCTGCCACAGTTCTCCAAGAAGCAGGAGAATGACAAGACGACTACATTAGAGAACGTGGTTTAAAAAAAAATCTTATTACCAGGGCAATCCCGTTGAGAATTACCTCTGCATAATGCACAAAACAAAACAAACTCAAGAGACTAAATCAGGGTCATCCTTGGAATTCCTTGTTTTTCCAAAACTTAGCTCACGCTCCTCCTTATACATCAAACCCTTCCAGATTCCCCCCTCCCCCCTCACTCCATTATTTAGTACCTTCCTTTAACCCCCTACCTTGTAGTTATACATATAGGAGGAAGCTAGGGGAAGCAGTATCTTGGGGCATTAGGCCTAGAGACAGGAAGACCTGAATTCAAATCCAGCCCTGAATACTTACACTGTGACCCGAGGTAAGTCACTTAATCTCTGTCTTGGTTTCAAGTATAAAACAAGGTGAATAAGAGCACCCACCTCCCAAGATTATAAAGTGCTTAGCATGGTATCTGGCACGTAGTAGGTGCTTAATAACTGCTTCTTCCCTTGTATATGTATAATGCTATTTCCACCAAAAGAATGAAAGCCCTTTGAGGCTTTTATCTGTCTCTGTCTCTCTAGTACAATGTTTGGAACATGGGTTCAGCCGTGTCTTATTCTCCAAGACTCTGTTTAGGGTTTTCTTGGCAAGGATACTGGAAGTGATTTGCCATTTCCCTCTTCAGTTCATTTTTACAACTGAGGAACTGAAGCAAACAGGGTAAGTGACTTGCTTAGGGTCACACAGCTAGCAAGCATCTGAAGCTGGATTTGAACTCACAGAGATGAGTCTTCCTGACTTCAGGCCTGAGGCTCTATCCACTACACCACCTAGCTGCCCAAAGCTGAACATAGTCCACAATTAATAAACATTGACCTAATACCTTTCTGGTTCTTCAAGTCTAAGAGATAATGAATAATCAGTTGTCTCCTCAACTGTACTCCAAGGACAAATGATGAATAAAAATGCCAGGAAACAAATGCAGTGATGGTATAAGATATAGACTTGAGAAAGAAGGTTTATTATTCACAGAACAAAGGGTGGTCCAGGGATTCCCAAGGCCCTTTCAGGGGGTCTAGAAAACTATTTTCATAATAATACTGAAACATTTTAATTTCTAATTTGGTAAAGATCAATAGATATAGCCTACATAAACAAAAGTTCTCAGGGGAGAGGACTCAATATTCGAGTCAAAAGAGATCCTGAGACCCAAAGCCTTGAGAACTTTCTGCTCTGAATTTCTATGCTTCTGCAGATATTGATAGGTGACCATCCCCTGAGTATTAGAGGATTAAGAATTTGGTGATTTACATTTATTGTTTTTATTTGTTTGCTTTTTGGAGGGGGGAAAGCAGGGCAATTGGGGTTAAGTGATTTGTCCAAGGTCACATGACTAGTTTTGTGTTAAGTGTCTGAGGCCGCATTTGAACTCAGGTTCTCCTGACTCTAGGGCAGGTGTTCTACTCACTGTGCCACCTAGCCACCCCTGTGATTTACATTTATTGCTGGATGGGCTTAGATACGTGAGGGCCTCATGCATCAAAGCATCAGTATCTGCACAAAAGTTTCCATGTCATTGGAAAATATGGTTTGGTCATCATTGCACTGGTGTGTAGACCATTTGCTGGGTAGTCTGGCCGGCAAATGCTGCTGGGTTGTGGCCCCCAGGGTGAAATGAGTTTTAGGAAGAGCCATGCAGCTAGGTGGCATAGCAGATGAAGGACTGGGCCTGGTGTCAGGAAGACCTGAATTCAAATCTGACCTCAGACACTTGCTGGCTGTGTGACCCTGGGCAAGTCACTTAACCCTGATTGCCAAAAAAAACAACAACAACAACAATATATAAAGTATTTAAGAGAGAAAGCATTTCTGAGTTTAGATGCAAGCCAAGTGAAGTAGGAATCTGAAAAGACAATACCAAAGTCTGACTACAAGTTCTCCTTTCAAGTCTCATTCTAGAAACTTAAATCTAAGTTCCCCAATGCAATGTACTTCCATTCTTATCCCCTCCTCAATCAGGATTGTATATGTCAAGCAAGAAAGACTAAAATTTCTTTCAGATGCAACCAATCATCAGTCTACTCTATATAGGGAACTGGATGGTACAGTAGAGTCAGGAAGACCTGAGTTCACATTTTGCCTTAGACATTTACTGCTTGTGTCACTCTAGGCAAGTCACTTAACCTCTGCTTGTCTCGGTTTTCTCATCAGTAAAATGGGGATAAAAATAACACTATCTCCCAGGGTTGCCATGAGGAGCAAATGAGATAATGAGATACACAATTGACAAGTCCTGAGTAATGATATCTGATAATCTTTGGCAAATGATGCTAGCTACAGATTCCATACTAGTAATGCTGTAAAGGGAATTATTTTTTTCCTATCTAGTTGGAAGAGTCATTATCTTTTCCAAAGAAATCCTGAAGCAACCAACCCCCCAGAAATCTGGTCATCTGTAGAAGGAACTTTGCGGTGACTGACGTTTCTCCACAGTTTAAGGTGAATGCAAAGAACTAGAAGGTAAAATGGTCTTGACCTCTTTTTCTGAAGAGCTTAGGGAATCCTCCCTTCTTGTTCTCCAAACTAAATATTGACAAGATAGCATTAAAAAAAATTAGTTTGGAGTAGTGTATCCCAGAGTAGAAAGCAACACAAACAGATTTGGTCACAGTTCCCCAAATAACAAAGGTTTCTGAAACCGATAAAACCAACCAATTCTCAGTCTTTTCTCTTAGAAACTCCCTTAGTGAGAGGAGGCATTGGCCAAGTCTATAACTCATACCAGTGCCACCCATGTTCTAACTATCAGCTCTGGAGTTTCTCTAGAGATGGAGGACTAAAGGGGGCTATCGCATGTGCCCACTGCCCCGGAAATCATACATCTGCTAGAATTTGAATATGCTCCCAGGCCCAGAGTTCTATTTGCCCTGATCTCCCACATTCAGCAAGAATGACAAGGCTTGCCCAGCAGCTGTTGAAAAATAGATTTACTTCTCAATCCTAAAGTCCGTCAAGCATCTCACTTATCCTAGAACAATAACATGCTTCTCATTTTTGATATTTTTTCCATTTCCCCTCCTTCAGAGAACAGTATGTCCTTTTCCATGCTTGAGAATTTTCAGATCACATGGATCCAGATGGAATATTTTGGGGACCTCCCCATCCTGATACTTGGTACAAACACACAGGACAGGGCAAACAAGGAAGGAAGACAAGGATGTGATTTGCATGGCTTTCACACCCCCTCATTTTTCCTACCCCCTACACGTGAAATGCCCCACAAAAATGGCTCCTTTTTTTCACTTTCCTACCAATAGGACCTTTATGTACAAGTAGAGGCTTGCTACAGAAGCCCTTTCAGGATTTGGCAATTTAATTTGGGAGGAGAGAGTTGAGCTCCTTTAGTGTACCAAGAATCATAGATTCTCAGGGCTGGGAGAGAACCGAAAGCCCCAGAATCCAACCCACAGTTGAATAGGAATCCTTCTGTATGATTTCCCAGTGCTCATTCAGTATCTGCTCGAAAAGACAGTGAACCTATTACCTGCTAAAGAAGCCTGTGCCTCTATTTGTGAGACGCAACAGCATCTAGGTGGTTCAACACACAGAACACTAGGTCTGGAGTCAGAAAGACACGAGTTCAAACTCATTTGCTAGCTGTGTGACCCTGGGCAAATCATTTAACCCTGTTTGCCTCAGTTTCCTCATCTATAAAATGAGCCATAGAAGGATGTGGCAAAGCACTCCAGTATCTTTGCCAAGAAAACCCCAAATGGGGTCATGAAGAGTCGGACATGACTGAACAGCAACAACAACACATGGACTATTTCCTCCTCATCGGTTCAGTCTCTTCGCTCTCCAACACATTCACTACATGGCAGTGATTTTCCTAAAGCACAGGTCAGGTCACTTACTCCCCTACTCAATACACTCCAGTGACTCCCTATTAACTCTAGGAGAAAATATAAATCCTCTTGCATTTAAAGCCCTTCTCAGACTAGCTACAATCTGTTTTTTTTTTTTCCCCCAGCACTTAGCACAGCACCTGGCACGTAATAGGCACTTAACTGTTTATTGACTGACTTTTCCAGTCTTATTGGACATTATTCTCCTTCAATCACACATGATGAAGTCAAACTGGTTTTCTTGCTGTCTCTCATGTACAGTATTGCATCTCCTAGTTTTGTGCCTTTGTCTTGTTGACTGTCCCCCATGCCTGAATGGTGGTAGAATAATAGTGCTAGTAATGGCTAACTTCTAGATGCTTCTTTAAAATTTGTGAAACACTTGAAATGCACGGGGTGTCCCAATAGGCTTAGTGCACCTTTAAAGTTTTAATAGCTTAAAGCCGCACTATGACTTTTGGGACACCCTGTATGTACACATTCAATCCTCTCAACACTCAGGTTGGCACTATTACTATTCCCATTTCACAGATACGGAAACTGATCCTGGGACAGTTACAAGTGACTTGCCCAGAATCACACAACTAGCAATTTTCTGAGTCAGGATTCAAACTCAAGTCTTCCTGATTTCAAGTTCAGGGCTCTAACTACTGTACCACCTAATTGCCCTCCAATTCCTCACCTCAATTCTTAGATTCAAGGCTCAGCTCAAGTACCAGCTTCTACATTCTACTTTCTTGATTTTCCCCAGCTGCCAGAACCTTCCCAAATTATCTAGTGACTATTGCATGTATGTGTACACACGAGTATATACTTATGCAAGAGCTTAATATGTGATTGTTAATTGATTTATCTAGAACTCTGATTCACTACAACTTTGGATCCCTTGCTTTTAGTTTTAGCCTCAGTGCCAAGCACCATTTTCTATACAAATCAAAAAAGGTAACTGCTCTCTTCAAAAATATTTTTGAAAAGTTTTTATTTTTATATGTCTGATGATAGCTCCTAGAGAAGGCTGTTTATCACAGGTGCCTCTACCCCTCTTATTCTCAATTCTTTGCAGAATGGCTTCTGACCTCATCATTCAGCCGAAACTGCTCTCTAAAGTTACTAATAATCTCCTACATGTGAAAGTTAATGTCCTTTTCCCAATTCTCCTCCTTCGTGACTTCTCAGCAGACTTTGACACTATCAAACACTATTTTCCTTGATGCTTTCTTCTCTCAAAGTTTTTCATAACATCATCCTCTCCTGGCTCTCCCCCATCTGACTTCTCTGTTTCCTTTGCTAGGTCTTTATCCATAATTACACTCACTGACAGTGGGAGTTCCCCAGGGTTCCCTCTTAGGTCCTCTTTTTCTCTCTCCCTATCCTATGTGATCCTTGGTGATCTTATTAACTCTCATGGATTCAATTATTATTTCTACCAAGATGATGCCCAAATCTCTTTGTCCATCCCTAACCTCTCTCCCGATCTCCTGTCTTGAAGATCCAATTACCTAACATCTTGAACTGAATGTCCCACAGACATCTTACACTCAAATTCATGTCCAAATACCCAAAATGGAACTCATTATCTTTCCCCACCAAACCTCACCCTCTTTCCCAACTTTCCTATTATGGCCAAGAATACCACTACCCTCCGAGTTATCCATATTCACAACCTAGGTATCATACTGGATTTCTCACTCTTTCTCAGACCCCTTACCACATATCCAATCTGTTGCCAAGTCCTGTTGATTTTACCCTCAAAACATTTCTCATATAGGCCCTTTTTCTCCGACACTGCAGCTAGTATGTTATAGGCCCTCCTCACTTAAAGTCTGATCAATTGCAACTGCCTTCTGATTGGTCTCCCTATTTCAAGTCTCTCCTCACTTTAATCCATCCTCTGTGCAGCTATTAAATTCATTTCTAAAAACACAGGTCTGATCATATCACTTTCCTTTTAAATAAAATCCAGTGGCTCCCTATGGCTTCCAAGATCAAATATAAAATCTGTTTTACTTTCAAAGCCCTCTATAACCTCCATAACCTGACTCCTTTCTCCTTTCTAGTCTTTCTACACCTTATTCTCCTCTACTTGCTTTGCAATTCAGTGTCCCTGACCTTCTTCCTGTTCTTCACTCATGATACTTCGTCTCCTGACTCCAAGAATTTAATTGGCTGTGCCCCATTCCTGACATTTTCTCCCTCCTCATCAGTTGTTTTCAGTTGTGAGTAACTCTTCATGACCCCATTTGGGGTTTTTGTGACAAAGATAATGGAGTGGTTTTGCCATTTCATTCTCTAGCTCATTTTACAGAAGAGGAAATTGAGGCAAATAAAGTTAAGTTACTTGCCCAGGGTCACACAGCTAGTATGTGTTTGAGGCCAGATTTGATCTCAAGATGATGAGTCTTCCTTACTCCAGGAACAGCCTAAGAGGCTGTTCCACCTTGCTGTATCCCTCTTCATCTCTGCTTTTTGGTGTCCCTGGTCTCCATCAGCTGAAGTCCCACTTTCTGTAAGGATTTCTTAATTTTAGTGCTTTCCCTTTGATATTAACCTTAACTTATCTTTTCCAGTTTTTGACATGTTGTCTTTCCCATTAGACCACTGTTTTGATTTGGATTTTTTGTTTTGTTTTGTTTTTTGCCTTTCTTTGTAGTTACATTGCTTAGCATAGTGTCTGGCACATAATAAGTGGTTAATAAATGCAACTAACTGATTGACACTTTTTTTAGAAAAAAGTTCAACCAAAAATAATTGCCACCTATTGAGAAGTGCAGATATTTTCTTTTTAGTGAGCTGTAATGCAAAATACCTTTCAAATCTGATTTCACAGTAACTAAGAAGGAAACCCTAGAGCTACTGTTATTTTTTCTGATATACTCCTAGCCTTAAAGAATTTTGTAACCAAGCTAACTTGATGAATGTCGATGAATCTGGATCATTTGGGGGTCTGTTGGAAACTGACCATTTTGCAATGGCCATGTAGCCATTGTATGCACTCCAAGAGCCCTTTCCAAGGGCACATCTAGCCATTTTTTGCACTGAAGACAATAGCACAGAAACAGTACTTCCCTCCCCATGTCTGCATATGCCTATTCTTTTTATAACTAGGACTTTCCAGTCTGTCTACTTCATCTGGACTTTTGCCTGTGAGGTTAGGGTGGGGGAAAACAAAAGGCTTCTGGACTGGTAAGTTGGACTTCATCCTGAGCTGGCTGCTTCACTCTCATAAAATTGCCAAACTCAACATAAATCATACTAGTCCAGCAATATGAACAATACCAGCAAGAGGAAGCACTTCCAGGTCAGCATCTATCAGTCTTGCCTGTCAGGAAGGTGCTCAGGTCCCTTTCTTAGACATCATTGATACCAATTAGAATCCAAGCTCTCTAGATGATGGTCACTATCTTCTGGTAGTTGGCTAGGCAAGAAGCTTCTCTAGATTCTTCCTCTGTCTTAACCCTGACCTTCCAACAGACTAAGAAACTTGGAACTGCTTGATCCATCACTGAACAGAAAATTAAATAGGCAATTAATTAATTAGATATAGAGAAATGAATCATTGGAGTTTTTTTTTCAACATGACCTTGCAACAGCATCTTTGTTTATAAGAATTCTCCACATGTGTTTCAAAAACAAAGTAAAATACAAAATAGATCTGTGGTTTTGATTATATAGAACTCCCAGTGTGGAAAGTCTCTCTGAGGAAAAATTAGAACCCATTATGACTCAAACATTTTGTTTGTTTGTTTTGGAGGGGAGAAGGCAAGGTAATTGGGGTTAAGTGACTTGTCCAAGATCACACAGCTAGTCAAGTGTTAAGTGTCTGAGGCTAGATTTGAACTCAGGTCCTCTTGACTTAAGGGCCACTGTGCCACCTAGCTGCCCCCCTTAATACACATCTTAAGAAATTCCTTAAGGAACAAAGAGTTTAAGTGACTAGCCTAGGGTCATACAACTAGTATCAGAGGCAAGATGTGAACTCAGGTCTTATTAACTTAGCTGAGAACATTACCCAGTTGAACCACCTTTCCATTATTATTTTGCCTAAATATCCTCTATTTAGATATGCACTGTGACATAGTGGTTATGCTTGTGAGTCAGGAAGACCTGGTGTCAAGTCTTGCCTCTTACACATACAGACTGAATGATCTTGGGCAAATCATTTATTTGACCTCTCAGTGTACCCAAACCACTCTGTAAATTATGGTGCCTATGCTGACTTTCACTGGTAGAGGGAGCACCCTCACCTCACCTTGTTTTTGGTACAGCAATAGCAACCCAAACCAATGAAATCACAAGTCTTACCTCCACACACACATCAAAAAAAAAAAAAAAAATCTAAACAAAATTTTTTTTATATCTTGTTAATGTGCAAAAAAAAAAGATATCTAAAATCTTTCTTGTTCTTATTTAATTGGTTATCTTTATTTTTGGAATACAGTTACATAAGAAATGATTTATTTAATAAAAATAGACTAATGAATTATACTAGTTATAATATGTTTGGACAATGGATTTTTATTTCATCTTAAGCTATCTCTTCCAATTTTAGTTATAACAAGTTTATTTGTATGTTCTCACTAGGGGATATTTGTAACAGCTGGGCAATAACTCCTTTAAAAAAAAAAAGCCAGATCCTACATGTGGGTGAGCTACTCCCTGTGAATACCAGGACATTAAGTTCTCTGGGAAGGGTATTATTCCATTCAAGCTTCAGTATGGTGGGGGTAGAGGGACATTTAACAGTCCAAAGGGTAATTTATTGAGCTGTACCCTAGTGGCCTGAAAGAGACAATGCTGTTTCCAAACATGCTTCCTGGAGCAATTTGGACGTTGAAAAAATCAGGTACAATGACTGTGGAAAAATACTGCTATTCTTAGCCTTTCTTCAGACAGAATGTTCACATCTGCTCATTAATTCAGATGTTTCATAGCCAAATAAAATTATTAATCATCTACCTAACTATATGAAAGCCTGTGAAAAATATCACTCCTAATTAGAGGATCAAGGAATGCATGCTTAGATCTAGATTTTGACAGAGGGAATGGAAGTACTACTGGAGATAATCACTATTTAGACATCTGAGGCACCTGCTCAAAATGTTTGAACTAAATAGTCCAGCCTTTCTGAGACCCTCAAACACATTAAGCATATATTAATATACACAATGTAGGGGAATATGTGGATTTAAAAATATTATGCTTCTCTGCCTTCAGTATCATATTCTTCTGTATGTTGCTACAGGTCCTCCCCCTTCCCCCACACATACATAATGCATTTGTTCTATGAAATCTTCATTAACATCTACTCTAACCCTGGCTTAAATTCTTGGACCTCTTAACTGCTTGCAATGGAAAAGCAAACAATTTTACTTAGTACCCCAGGATTCAAGGCAAGTCCAATTTCTCCCTATGCAACTTGAAAGAAACCCTCCTCATTTCGTAGTAGAGGAATCAATCAATCGTTAAGCCTTTATTTAAGTGATTACTATATGCCAGACACAGTGAGGCTAAGGGAAAACATGGCTCTGGGCTTTGGAGACCATGGGGATTCCACACTCTACAATTATCTTTTTGGAGGAAGACAATGTTTTTGTTTCTTACAATACCATGTGTGAATAACCAGGTCATAACTTGACTTTGAACTTGATTAGTTAAATGACACATTTTGATATGGGAATAATTCTAAAATAGCAGTTCAAGCATTTTTATCCTCTCCCCACTACACACCCATAAAAATGTCAGGGGGAGACTGCAGTCTCTTTAAACAATACAATCCCGTAGCTGTTTTTGGATAGATAAAATAGGTTCCAATTCCAATCAACCCAGGAAAGAGAGCTCAGTCATTTGATTTTAGCTACTGGCCTTTTAACTACTGGTTAAGGGTGAAATAAGGACACCAAATTAGGCATTAGTGAATCCATCCTATGGGTCCTCAGAGTACAGTATGTAGTTTATGGGACTGAAATTTGGAAGTGACCTCAGAAATACTTTTTGTACACAAATATAAGGTTTTCAGTAGATTCACATGGGATCTTAGCACTGGAAAAGACTTCAAAATCCATCTAGAGCCCTCATTTTACAGATGAGAAAATTGAGGCTCCAAAGGTTGTGACTTATCCAAGGTCACAAAGTAATTACCACCTGCTATAAAATTTGAATTGAGGGCCTCTGACTCAGGAACTAGCGCCCTTTCCACCAAGTTGCCTCCTTCAATTGTCTAGTCCAACAGCCTCACTTGATGAAAGTGGGCACCAGGGCTCCGAGAAATGAAGAGACTTGCCCGAGGTTACACAGGTAGTAAGTAGCAGAGCCAGAATTCGAGTCTCAGACTTTTGATTCCAGGTTACCTGGCAGGTCATTCACCAAAACAAGTGAGGGCTTCTTGAGTGTAGAGCATTGTGCCAGGGCCAAGGACAGACATAAAAAAACAGAAAATCACCCTCATAGTGGCATGATTAGAGTCCTGCATAGAAAGCCAAGTAATGTGGATTCTTGTTAAGCGGGCTGGGTATGTATGGCTCAGAACCTCTGCAGTAGTTCGGAAAACGCAAAGGCCACCTCCATCCCATTAAACTGAAAGCCCTAAGGGCCCGGGAAACAGAGGGGCGGGACTGGGCAGGAAGGTCTTTATGCCTAGCTTGCTTGGGGAGGTGTAGTCTCCCTGCCTCCTCCCTCTGTTCTCCGACCGGGGAGGGAGTGACTCATAGGGTCTTTCTTTAAGGAGAGGAGATTTCCAGTGTAAAATGATTGGGCAATGAGATGGAAACCAATCGTGAAACTTTCTTCTCTTTCTTTCCTTTGGTAAATGTTGATTTCCTGACTGAATCAGCAGCAGCAGCAGCCACCCAACCTCTGCTGGCAGGTGGATGACCGAGAGTAACCTCTCCGTAGCCTCAGTCTAAGACAACCACCCTCCCGCCTCCTTAGCACAAAAGACAGCCACGCAGCGCAGCCTGAAGCTCTGCAACCAGTTTTGGGGAGCAAGCAATGGCCCTGGTCCGTGACCCCCTCCCTCTTCATCCTCGCCAAGATCCGGGTAGGGAGCAGACCCGAGGAACCAGAGCTACAATCAGGTTCGTGGTTTTTATAGCAAACCACTTCAGAAAGGGCGGGGGATAAGAGAGCGAATAATCTTAAGATTACAACTCGGTCACAGCACACCCCTGGCGCCTCTCAGTTAGCTGATGCCCCCCGCCCCTTCCCGATCCCTGTACACGACAAATCTCCTGTACCAGAAACCTCAGCTGTCCCCAAGGAAAGACGAGATTCTTCTCTCCTCTTCCTCCGTCTCCAGCTCCCACGCAAGAGACTGTCAGGAAGCCTCCAGCCTTAACAGCAAACCAATATTATCCTCCAGTTTCTCCCATCACTGGAAAGCTTACTCCTTTTCCATCTCCTTAGACATTGCTAATGTTTTCTGAGTTCAGCCTCATTTTCTACGGTTGCTTCTCCCACGTTGTTCGTTTCCAAATCTACCTCCAACCCCCAGCAAACCCACCCTTGGGAATGGGCAGTAAACTCAGATCAGTTTCCAGCAATCCTTCTACCTCCTCATTCTCCTCCCTCCGCACTCGCGCACCGCCCCCCCCCCCCATATCCCCAAAGACAGAAGGATGGAGAAAATCAAAAGACACGTAGAAAGCCTTCAGATCTGAGGCATATGAGGGAAAATGAGACAGTGCATTTCACATTTTTTCGTAGACTGAGGTGAGAAAATGTTAAAGAAAGAGTTGGGTATTTCCCCTACAAGTCCCTAGAGTTGACACACCCTTCCCCTGGACCAGAAAGAAGATTTGCACATCTCACAGTCTCAAATGCTTTCCCCATTTCACGTGGCACTCCAGCCTTTGGCAGAAACGCAGTCCCTGTATCTTTCCTTCCCTCACAATTAAGGCTGTTTTGTCCTCGGGATAATCTCGGATTGGCGGTCGTGTCCCCTTTTCTCAGTCTCCGACCTTTTCAGGTGGTTACCTGCTCAAATTCATTATAGGAGGTGAACTACATTAGCCCCCAATTAATCTGAAGGACGCTGCCCCCTGGGCGTGGTCCCCACCATCAGGATCCCCAGAGTCCACCCCACTTACCGCATCCGTCGCTCATCTCTTCTGCCACCGGCTGCAGGCTGCTACTACACGTTCTGACCGCCTCCCCTTTGCCCACTTTGACTTCATTCATCCTCTTTCATGGAAACTCCGCCCCTATTTTCGAGTGGCTGGCGCGGCCTCCAATCGGACGAGGGCACAGGTCTATGGCCTTACTGACAGTGGCCAATCGCAGCACTGGTTCAGGATCCTCCGTTTCTCACTCTCCTCCGCCCCCCCAGCTGGCCGCAGTTTGAGCACCTGAAATTGACAGTTGTGAAGAGGGCTTGTAGAAGGGAGGAGGAGGATATGGGTGAAGGAAAGTCTGTGGGAGAGAATGGGTCTTCAAGGAGCGCAGGGTGGGAAGGAGAAAAGGAAAACATTAATTCTTCTGAAAGGGGGGAGTGGGGGAAGGTTATAAGGAGAAAGGGGAGATGCATTCTGGATGAAAACTGATCTGGAAAGTAAGGATCATTCTAGGTCAACCTCATTTTACTGATGCAGAAACAAGGGCTTGCACGGTCATCATCCAGTAACACTGTGGAGTGGCAGAAGTAGGATAGTTACCAGATGAATATTTGCTTTTAGGGGGGAAAATGGAGTTGGGGGGGGGGGAGAAAAAACTGGGTGTGGAGGAAGTGAAATTAAACAACTATTTCCTGCTCTAACCCGAAAATAACTGCCACAGGGTATCAACCATATTGAGGGGTGGAACTCTTCCAGGTTTTTCACTTGGTTATTGAAGGGTCAGGGAGGGTCACAGAAGAGAGAGAGGGGAAAGGTATTAGCAGAATAATAAGGAAATGGAGCAGACTGGAAAGAATGGCAGACGAAGGGAAGGAAGGTGGATTTGAGGACTACACCCTGGTGCCAAGGTCCCTAGAGCTCTGCTAAAATGTTCTCCCAGTGGGATTGAACTGTTTTATTTTAATTGCAGGAACCCTTGCCAAATTAAAAGCCCACTATATTTATGTCAAGATCATTCACTCCTTTCATGAATATTTGTTTAAGTCAGAAAACTTCAAAAAAATTTTAGAAGAAAATTTCAACTCCCTTCATGATCTGCCTCCAGCCTACCTTTCCAGTCTTACTTTATACTAATTTTTCTCCCACATCCTAAATTCTATTCAAATTTGACTGTTAGCTGCTCCCTGATGTATTCTTTTCCTCTCCCCTATTCTCTTCCTCTGTTCTATAGGCTGTTCTCTATTCATGGAAGTCTCTTAGCCTTTCAAAATCCTTCTCTTTCTTCAAGGTCCTGCTAAGAAAACACTTTCTCTTTTCAACTTCCACTTGATGAGGGATGGCTCCCTCTAGGTTCAACAGGATCTTATCTAAGACCAGAAAACCTGCAATAGCATCTAGAAAGAATTCAAGGTCTCAGGCTTAATTGGAGTGAGAGTTGTAGCAGTTTATTGTTACGCTTCTATAAGAAGCGGGCAAGAGTCCTTTAGGGGACCTGCGAGTGAGAGGGGTACAGGCTTTTACTTTTAAAGGGTAGGGCTGCCATTGTCAGGGCTGACCAGATAGAGGGAAGGGACCTCAGTGCATAAATAAAGGTTAGTGCAGACTGAGAGGAACTTGTGACTTTAGTGCATAGATAGTTTAAAAGAGATTTGGGCCAGACCAGAGGAGACATGAGCCAAGAACAAAGGAGTATTTGGGCCAGACCAGAGGAGACATGAAGAGATTAAGTAAGAACAAAGGAGTCACAAATTGTTGCCTTGGCCAAGTGCGGATAGGGGGAAGGGGCAGAGCCTGAGGCTGGGAAAGGGATTTCACAGATTACAATTTTACAATACAAATTGCAGTTACAACTGCACAGACTGGTTTTACAAATTGGTTCCACAAATTGACCTAGTCCCCAGGTACCCCATCATTCCCCCTTTAAACAGATAATATCCGAATTCATTTGGGGGCACAGGACGATGGTCGCTGCTTCCCGATGGGGAGGAGCATAGAGCTGTCGCTGCCTCTCAGGGTATCATCATTAAAGGGGTGGGGTCCGTGGCCAATGTCTGGAATTTGGCTGATGCCAGGTCCAAGGGGTGAAGGTTAGCAACTTTGGGTAATGGTTGGTACTCAGCCTGCGCAATCATCTGCAAATGGAATGCACTGAGCCTAGAAGAGACAAACTTAGCAAGGAGGTTAAACAGACAAGGACCAAAAAGTATAAAGACTATGATTAGGAGTGGGACCAGGAAAGGGTACAGTATAGGGAAAATCCAGGACCACCATGAGTTAGAGGAGGAACCTGGTGCACTAAGGGCTTCATGAATTTCTTCCATCCAATTGGCCTTTTCCAGTATAATTTTGGTGCGGAGTTCTACCTGTTGAAGAATTCTTGATATATCTGCAGCAGGAGGTGTTAGCTAGGGCACAAACACCCCCATTAGAGTCCAGCAGATAATCTAAGGCTATGCAATTGTCCAGGACCACATTGGCCAGGGAATCCAGAGACTGCTGGATTTCCTGAAGGCTAAATGCAGTCTTGGTTGCCAAGGCATGAGATATTTTGATCCCTTTTGAAGGTACCAAAGAACATTGTCCCAAAAACCCGGTTTAGCTCATTTTAAAGGAGAACTGCTGGGCTTAATAATATTATAAATACTGTAGTAAGAGGGGGTTTGAGAAATCCCAGGGAGCACATACCTTGTCCCCAGAATTCACACCCTCTGACACACCCATCCCACAAAGAAAGGAATATCCTTGGGGAGCACAAATGGGGCCCATTCGTAGTAGGCCTTGAACATGGAGGCTCCATGGGCCAGTTAGATTGCATGACAATGATCCCGGCAGAAGAGTCACCTGCAAGTGAAAGGTGCTGAGCCTAAAAGACACAAATCTAGCAAAAAGATTAAACAAACAAGGGCCACAAAGGAGTAAGAGAAAATTGACCAGAAGTGGGGTGAGTATGGGCTAGTATAACCCATTACTCAGACTATTTCACTGTCCTTTATATTTTCCCATAGACAAGATATAGTAGGCCTTTTAAAATCCCACTAGAGATTTAAACTTTCTCCTAAAAGTATTTTCCCTTCTTTTAAAACAGTTCAAGATTCATAAAACTTTTAAAATGATCTTAATCAGTTTGCATAACTTTCTGCACATGTTCTAATCCTAGATGAAAATAATATTAGATTTTCCAGTAAGCTAACACGAAAGAGCTCATGTCTTTTATTGACTCCTTGCTCTGATCATAGAAACCTGCTATAGAAGGAAAAAAACAGGGACCTGTGACATTCCAAATATGACAGGATAAAACATCCTTGATTCTGTTTAAATTCAGGTTAGTTACAGATATCCAACCAGGCAGTATCCATTCCACCTCAAAGCTAGACTCAGGAATAGGTGGGGAACATTCCTTTTCAAAGGAACCCCATGGGTAAACTGAGCTAGGAGGGATCCCATCCCAGATGGAGGTTAAGATTGTCCCTCCAGCCTTTACCAAATGCAGACTTCCACCTGTAAACAGTACATGCTCTGAGTAGCTTGTGGCATTTTCTCTCAGATACTGATTTAATGCAGATAATTATACCCAAATTCAAACTCAGAATAAAATTTATTTATGGTCCCAAATGCCTTTTACCTTAAACAACAAGCCTCACCAATCACAGCTTAGAGCCAGTTATAATTATTTCTATTTTCATGGAGCTGCAATAAGCAATAAAGATTTATCAGGTCTCACAACTGTAAAGAATTCCATTTACCATCTTTCCTTCTGAAATCTAGAAGCCAATTGATAAAAATCCTTTTTAATCCTTACAACTTTTTACCAAGTTAGGTTCATTTAAAAACTACATAACTAAAACTGTTCCTTTCCCAATAACCTTGCTTAACAGAGATAGTTTCCAGGGGATTTGGCAGTTTTATGCCCCTGTTTAGCCAATTCTCATACAAGCAGGAGGACTGTTCTGAATGGGCAGAACTAGTCAGAATAAAGTTGTCACAGTTTTAAGTTTTAGCATTAAAACAGTAGCCCAATAACTTAGTTAACAGTCTTACAATTTTAAACAATCTTGACTGAAACTTCCTTTTAAACAAAGACAGACTTGGAAGCTTAAGATTTTCCCAAATTACAATACTCCAAAACTCTAAGAGAAACTGCTTCTCATACAGCACAGATAGTAAAGCTGTTTACCAGTAACAATATAAATAAAAACAAATGAATTACCAATCCGATGACCTCAAAACTCCACATGAAGTTATACAGAACTAAAATCTTTTTTTTGATGCCATACAACCAATCAACTTATAATCACTGTATATTTCCAGAATAGCCAAAAAGTTAAATGAACAATCCGCTATCACAGTAAATATCAGCACTATTATTACTACTTGTTTGTATCCCAAATATAAGAGCTTTAAACCATCAGATATTATAACATAAAAAATTCCAATTCACATGAAATAAACATTTTAACATAGGGTTAACAGAACTGATAAAGTAACATAGCTAGTTTTACACAACTTTTTCTCCATCTTTTAGTTTCAACAAAATTCAGATTGAAAACTGCTTTTTTGGGGCGGCCAGGTGGCTCAGCAAGTAAGAGCACCGGCTCCAGTGTTGGGATGACTTGGAGATCAAATCCCGGGCTCAGACACTCAGCACCACACCTAGAAATAATAACTGGCCGTGTAACCTTGAGCAAGTTACTTAACTCCTATTGCTTTAAAAAAAAAAAAAAGAAAACTGCTTTTTGTCACTCAATTTTTACAGTATAAGAGGATTTTACAATTTAGAGATACTATAATAAAACAATGACATTATGACATTAATTGCATTTCCAATTCATCACATACCAAAATTATTGATAGAAAATTAGGCTTACCAAGTGCAGAGGCTTTTCTCCTCTTCCCACAGTTGCAGAGCTTGGTTTCGGACCCAGGGGTTTGAAAGGAGAGAGGGTCATCTGCATGGCCCAGGGCTGTTGCCAGTGAGGCCCTCAATATAGCTACTATGTCTCCCCCTCAAATTTTTTTAGCTGTTCTAACTTTTACTCCAATAAATTTTATGTGTCCACTCTTTAGAAACTTCTTTGAAAGTGATAGCTTTGAATTCTCCAGCAAGGGGAGGAGGAGTGGTGCCTACTCCCTTATCCCAGTTCTAGAGAACCCCAAAACCTTACCTTTTGAATCAAATCTTAGAAAATATTCCAATTTGCCTAAATGCCAAATAGTAAAATGAATTCTGACTTTTCTTTAGCATCAAATTAGGAGTGACACTTCTCAAAAATGACCAGAATGCATTCAGTTGCCTTTTAGTTGCATTCTGTTACACAAAACTTTCCTCTTTTAGGTGAGGCAGGAAATAGTTAAATGTTAGTCTGCCTGCCTCTTTGTTCTGAGGGAGAAGATTCCCTCCCTTTCTTATTGCCTTCTCCTCACTCTACTTGGCCAGAGAAGAATGAAGAGGAGGAGATTTTCAAACTTTTAAAGATCTCAAAACTTCTTTTCACAAACGAGACAATATTTTGCTCTCTTTCTCTCCCTCTCCATCCTGCATTTGGCAGCAGGGAAAAGAAGGAGGAGGGAAAGAGATATCAGCATTTCAAAGGAATGTCCTGCAGTCCAGCTGCAGTTTAAAGCTTAGAGATGTCAGATTACTCACACACACACACACACACACACACACACACACACACACACACAGAGAGAGAGAGAGAGAGAGAGAGAGAGAGAGAGAGAGAGAGA